>NC_092233.1:11062741-11200241 GCF_036320965.1 Panulirus ornatus | reverse complement strand
AGGAAAATTTTAATGCAACATAAGATCATATAAATCGAAATAGATGGGATCTCACAGTGTAGAATCTGTTATGGTATCTCATTGTAGAATCTGTTTAATGCTGATGAACGGAAGGTTGTGCTTAAGCTTAGGTGGGAACGAAGGTTAGTAAGATAGTGGAGAATTTGCAGCTAAGAGCAGAGGCACGCAAGGGAGGAAAATTGAAGTTCCTTTGGAAGCTTAGGTGAAAGGAAAGACTGTAAACCTTAACTGTGTATAAAGTTTGCATGAAGGAGTGCATATCACATCTCCGAGGCAGAGATGTGAAACCCATATTCACATAGTTAAAAGGACGTAGACAATGAAAGCATTCGAACCAGATTAGCCTACGTAGTATTGTTGGGATTAGAAGGACAGATAAAGAATGTGAAGAAAAGAATTATGGTGTGATGAACTCTTTTTAGAAAGGTGCGTTAATGATAGCCTTTTAAAGCTATGGTCATGCAGAATATATGGTAGATGTATGGTTAGTCAAGGGGTTTCACAGCAGTACAACTGAAGCTATAAAGACATGAGGTAGTTCGCGGAGGATATGAACTGAAGAGAATGTTTCAGACGAAGCGACCAAAGGAATGATTTGTGACCGGGAGGAATGGACCAGTTTTCTGTGTGAAGTTGGAGATGCGAAATGAAGACTTTGGTTTCACGTGACGAATAAACTTAGAGCGTGTAGTATTAAGAAGTAATCAACACCTTTGTTAGCAATGAAGTTTGTGTGTGTGTCACTTTAACCTGCAGGACGTGGGTTGAAGATGGTGTGTACAAGTGAAAAGGAGCTGTTTATTCCTATAGTCTCCCGAAAGCCGTATATACCAAATATCTCCCATGGTAATAAGCACCGAGATAACGTTGGTGAACAGATACGGAGATTCATAGTGTGTTTATAACTGGGGAGTTATAATGTGTAAATAGATCCATAGTGTGTTTATAACTGGGGAGTTATAATGTGTAAATAGATCCATAGTGTGTTTATAACTGGGGAGTTATAATGTGTAAATAGATCCATAGTGTGTTTATAACTGGGGAGTTATAATGTGTAAATAGATCCATAGTGTGTTTATAACTGGGGAGTTATAATGTGTAAATAGATCCATAGTGTGTTTATAACTGGGGAGTTATAATGTGTAGATATATTCCTTTCTCCACTCATGGCCATTGTGGAGAAATATCTGATGGCGTGTACAGGTGTGGAACTAATTCTTGCGTTGAGCCTACCGCTATTGGGGAGTGAGGACTGAAGAAAACGAGAGGTAATGTTGCACAAATTTCTAAGTTTTTTCACTGTATTCTGAGAAGAACTTGCAGTCTCGTCTCAGCATCTTCGTGGTTCTTTGCAGTTCTGTTCACTTCGAGTTTCGTCAACGGTGCTTGAATATGGAGTATTAGGGAAGTGTGATACGAGTGTCATAATATAGTATACATAAACAAACAATTGGGGGTATAGTACGGTAAGATTCAAGTCTTAAAATTCACGAGTAAATATGATACTTTAACAGCAAGTCTGATTATCGAGCACTAAGCTGTACCATGACTATGTTCTTTGGATGAACCAGAAACTCCGTAACAGTCGAACTTTTCTCTTTTCCAATTGTTTCTTAGTCACAGAACGAAGGGAACCGTTCAACCAACCCGTCGAAAATTCACCTAAAACCTGACCTTTCAATATTTATCTCCAGCCACCTCGACCTCGGCCTAGTGCCTCAGAGATTCGTTCATTCCTTTTGTGTTCCAATTATTTAATTCACAAAGTACTGTAATTACTTGTAAAATCCCTATAATTCAGGAGGAAGGTAATTTGGAAAAGTGGCAGAGTAAATTCAAAGGTCTACCATTAAAGTCGCAGAAATACGTTTTCTGATACGACTGTATGTTTTCTCTGAAATATTTTTATGGGTAGCTATACAAAAAGCACGGGACCCAGTCATATGCTCATATGCTTCTCCATGCTAAGGATTATTTATTGAATGATTCCATTGCTTCCAGTGAAAGGATTAATATTCAAGTAATTTGGAGTGTAGGTATGACACTTTTCTAGTTCAAAGAAATCGATTTAATTTTCAGGTTGCATCGTTACAGTGTGTGTATAGGTGATATTGCGTGTGGAATTTTAAGTGTAGCAGGGCTATGAAATATAGGGGAATTGTGAGGTAGAAACATTCAGTCAACAGTTGATAGTTTCCTATGCATTCGTTACACTTTCGTTGAAATCTTACAAACAGTAAACGAACAGGAGGCGACGTTATTTTCTTAATGAACCCCTTTTCTGCGCGAGAACATTACAAATGTGACTGTCCTTCGGATACCTGGTTAAAAACGTTCACCTAGCGTCTCTCCAGATTATGTAGAGCTTTATTCACTTCGTATGTCAATATACAATGCGAACGCTGCTGTAATAAAACAAGAAAACTTGCCTGTACAGTAGAGAAATGTCTACATATCCTTTATCATTTATAATTTCCAGTGAATACCACCAAGTCTCGTAACGTCTAAATCCGACTTGACTAGAGTTTTTGTAAATCCGACTTTTTTCTGCAAATATTTCAGGTAAACTCAGGGGTCTACATTAACGTAGGGCTCGAGTTAATGCTTATAAGATCTCCCGCACAGACTCACGTTGTAATATATCTTTAGACATCTGAGCTCACCGTTTATATTGCCAATTAAACGAATAGATAAGGTGGAAGTAAGTCGACGTTTGTACGTTTTTCGTGAGTGTACGTAGTAATATTGAAGACTTCACGAACGCAATCTTTAAACGTTCACTGTGCGTGTGACGACATTAAGGTATTATCTAGCCTGACGTTTTTTTCTATCCCTTATGACTTTACCACTAAAGAGCTAAGTAATATCGAAAGAGTTTTAATGGGTAGTTAAGCAAAATCCCAAACTTTTACATCATTCCTTATAGCAGCAACAAAGAATCCGTAGACGAAAAACCAAGATGTCAGATCTATATAAATGGCGTATCTATTTTAGACTTTTATCTGAAAATTTTGCTAATTTCCAAGAACTTTATCTTTGATGTAAGTATTATATGGAGCGTAAAACTTGAAGAAATTATTTAAGATACCCTTTACAATTTCATTTTCTGAGTAAAATCCTTTGATAGAAAATGTTCATTAGTATGGGTGACTTAAACTTTACACTTATCTTGCTATAAGTTGTATTACTCTATTGAATTAAAGAAAACCTGAAATAAAGCACTGGCACTAATTTGATACCTCTCTAGATAACCAGAGCTCTTGAATCAAGACCGGCAGAGAAAGGGACATCGCTGAATTTTAGAAAAACATAGACATTAAATCGTATTCCCAGAGTCTGATAAACTGAAATGACCAAGACATTTACTTTCTTTTGCGTCAGTTAGAAACAAGTTTCATCAAATCCATGCGCTTCAGAACTCGGACACAAAACTGTCAATATTCAAGTGTTGGATTTCGTTATTCTGTCGTTACTTCATTCAGTACATAACGCTTTCATCAGGGATGTTTACACATCTGTCTAGCTGGCAGGAGACAGCAGACAGCACCCACAACAACTTGGGTAAAAGACAGAAAATGTGACGATTGTAAACAAGTTCTACCTTGATTGGCTGGTTATTTTGGCTTTAAGTCTGTTGATTGCCAGGTCAATCTGATCCTCGGCTTCAAGTTAGAACCACCAAAAAGAATAGTCTTGGAACACCTTTTTCAAGGGGTCGTGGTCATTTTAAGACCTCACACATATACACACTCGCTGCATATATATGGCTCTGGGAAAGCAGTGTCCCAGTAGATGTGCGCAGTGCTACGGCACTCGTACGCACTGGCACAGTAACTGTGAGCAGTGCTACAACGGTGGCAAGCAGTGTTATGGCTGCTGAACATAGCGCTCTAACATTTCTGGACAACGTGTATGTATGGCGGGGTAAAGGGTGTGATTGAGGGTACAATGGAACATCTGTTCGATTCAAAACCCACTTACGTCTCGTAAACGATTGAATACACGGAGTTTCGATACTCTTTGGAAATAATGGATGATTGAGAACTACCCCAACAGAAGACGGGTATTTTTCTTCTTCATTGACGTCTGAAACACGTATTCCATTCACGTTTATTAGGATACATGACACTCTGTTTTGAATGTTTGACTGTGGAGGATTTTCATCGATTTCTTCTGGGTATTGCCGCAGACACCACTTATCCCATTCGATTCTACAAGGTTCTAGCAATTGTCCTAATGTCATCTCCACTCTACGTGTTCAGACCAAGAGCTGAGAATATATTCGTAGGCGTTGTCCAAGCCAGCTGTCAACTACACTCTCTCATTAGCCTCAGTTGCACCGGGAAATAGTCGTTATATACATATACGAATAAAATGCATATGACCGCGCACCTTCATGGAACATACAAACCTCCAACAGCCAGGATCGAGCTTGGAACCCCTGTGCCACAGGCGGGAATGCTACCGCTAGGCTATGGGCCTATGAATTGCGATGTTGCAGTTTCTCGAACGCAAACCAGAGAACGTTGACTTTGTCGTTTATGTAGATTGCTGTATATTGTAGTGAAGTTCAGATTCTCGAATGAAAGCGGCCTATTCGCATAAGTTCAGTACCACAACAGATGGAATGTCATTGAGCATCTACAAGGAAGCTAGAAATGCTAGTTTCCCTTACAGCAAGGTTTGCTTCCTCAGTTCACAGTGAACATTAGATTGGCAACATTGCCTTGCTCGGGATACAAAGGAATACGGAAAATACAAACAACAGACCAGTGGGTTTTGAAGAGAATGATTATGATAATATGGAGATGAGAAACAGAGAAATATCTACAGAGAGAGAGAGAGAGAGAGAGAGAGAGAGAGAGAGAGAGAGAGAGAGAGACAGAGAGAGAGAGAGAGACAGAGAGAGAGAGAGAGAGAGACAGACAGACAGACAGAATAGACAGACAGGCACAGAGAGAGCGAGAGAGGCATTATCAATGTGTCATGGGATTGGAGTTAAATACCTGTCAAGTCTTTTTTTTATCTTTTTTCTCAAGCTTATGTATAATGTTGCTTTCAGCTACTCTAAATGGTAAATCATTCGATTAACGATCCTCTTGAAGAAGAAAAAAGACACTTTGCCTCATTTCTGGGAATACGTTTGGCCACGAATTTGGATCCATTAGTGCGAGTCGTAAACAAGTTGATTAGATCAAGGTAGTCAAAGCCTTTCACCATTTTTGAATACCTGTATCCGATCCTCTCTTAACCTCCTCTTTTCTAAGCTAAATAAGTTTTCGATCTTCTTAATGGATTTGACGGAATTTGTTTCTCTGTCTGCTTATTATTGTGTCAGTTCGTGCTGTACGATATTTAGCCTTTACTCTTATTGTTTCGATTTTTTAGTCTTTACACTTATTGTTTCTACGTACTTCTTCCCTGTCTTTTGGTCTTTTACCTCGTTTCTACCTAAGGCATCTTGTAACGGTAGACGTTCAGTTTCTGTTCTATTTCTCGGCTTCATGTCGACTGCGAACTTTTGATATATTGCCACTTAAATTATTATCAACGTCACTGATATGTCAGAAACAGAAGTGGTCCCAAGACTGTTCCTTGCGGCACGTAACATCGTTTGAATATCGGTGTTACATTCGCAGATTTCGAGACGGTGTGGAACTTCCCCGTGAGCGACTGACGTAATGAGAAAGAAAAGAAAAATTCAAGGGTTTCATTTTCTCCTTATTTTGTTACGTTCTCTGATAAGACTTATCAGTCATTCCGTTTAATGTTGACATTTGTAGGTCAGTGTGTTTCAAAATGTTCTCCTCTATCAAGGGGACTGGATCTGGAAGGCTAAATGTGGCTTTGATCGTAAATTTCAATGAAAGAAAAATGATTCATTTAAGGTATATATTATGGCTTCATTGTCTTGAACCAAGCCATCGTTTTCTTAAGAGTGATGTACCAATTGAGTGGGTAATGCATCTGCTTTTAACATAACTCTGAAATGCATTTAAGATTTCTTTTGCTGTTTTCAGCTTCACTTTATCCTTTGGTTTGACGTGTATTTTCTTTGTGTGTGTGTGTGTGTGTGTGTGTGTGTGTGTGTGTGTGTGTGTGTGTGTGTGTGTATTTTGATGTGCATTTACCCTACGTATTCAATCACAGTGATTACTCCTTTCCTTGACCATCTTAATTTTCTTTGCTACATCCCTGGAGACCAAGGAGTCCTATAGTCCACTGTCTCGCTACACTGGACCCTCCTCATTAACTCGGTAACTGTGATACCTCATGCACCCTTTTTGATTCTCCCAATATGGAGACCGACCCCTCGTACGTCTCCACTGGCCTGTCCAAACAGCGTTCGTCGCGGGGGACAAGAGAGAGAGAAGACATCCTGGTCCATGAACGTAACGCACGTAGTTCGCGTGAAGCTGCACCTCCCGGCGGATAAGCGCCAGAGTAACACCAAGTAACTTCTCGTCCAAGGTACTCGTCAGAAACTGGATGGCCTCTTTACGTTGAGAGAGACTCGAGCTATTATTCCCGCACGATGGCATTGTTATTATTATTATTATTACCGGTACACAATCGTGTTAATTGGCATCACGCTTGTCATTACTGGTGATGGGAATGTGGAGGATTTTGTCCCTTTGTTTTCGTTGATAGACTACATCCAGCAAGTTGCATTCTCATAATACAGGCGCCAGACATGTGGTCTGTGTTATGTGATACAATGATGTCTCAGTTATGAGAAGCGGATCACGTCTTAAGAGTCATCTATATGGATGTATAGAGTAAAAGAAAGGTGGATAAAAATGCACCAATACTCATACAGAGGCAAATATAGAATGAGTTATGTATATGGAAAGATAAGCAGGCAACACACACACACACACACACACACACACACACACACACACACACACACACACACACACACACACACACACACACGGACGTCTGTGGTGTGGCGGAGTTGCGACGGGATTGAATAAAGGCAGCTAGTATGAATTATGTACATGTGTGTATATGTATATGTCTGTGTATGTTAGTATATGTATACGTTGAAATGTATAGGTATGCATATGTGCGTGTGTGGACGTATATGTATATACATGTGTATGTGGGTGGGTTGGGCCATTTCTTTCGTCTGTTTCCTTGCGCTACCTCGCAAACGCGGGAGACAGCGACAAAGCAAGATAAAATATATACATATAATACCATGAAATGAATTGATCACATAATACACACGATGGAAACATCCCACCAACGCACTTGAGGTCCAGATCGCCTTTACCAGGAGAATGCAATACATAGATCATGAAGCTGTGTAATAATACTTAAGACCCCCAGAGCTTCCCCGGGACGGAGGCGCCATAAGCAGGATGGATGCTCAGTCAAGGAGGAAGATGAACCTGCTGTGGTGAGGGGAGGGAATATCTCGTGTTAGATGGATTAGCTTATATATTTCCAGACCTGCCAAGTTCATGATAATGAGGCGGAGGAGAATGTGCACACAGTGTGGTGCGCACGCGAGTATGGAGACGTGATGATGTGAGAATGTATGAACGCCGCGCGATTCACGAATATGCTGGTAGCTACGAGGATGATGAAACACGAAGATTGGAACGTTGACGTGATATTTCAGATCTCCCGGAATACAGAGATGATACACATTATCATCTCCGTGTTTCATTAAACTTGTGACTACCGGCTTATATGTGTGTGTGTGTGTGAGTGTGTGTGTGTGTGTGCATGTGCGTGTGTGTGTATCGTATTTGTACGCAGTTTCTCGCGAAGGAAGGTAGTGCCAGGAACGGACGAAGAACGACTTCATTTGCGCAGACACCATCTTCTGCAGTTTCTTGCTGGCCTCTTCACCCCATCCCCTGTATGCTGTAGACCTGCCACTATACCCATCCATAAACAGATTAAACAGACATGGTGACATCGTCCACTCTTGAGGCAAATCCTCCTTTACGTTATCTGCTCACCTTCATTCCTTCCTGCTGGCACACGTGCCATACTCTTTCTCAATAAAAACTCCTCTGTGCTTTTCTCCCATACCATATGTTTTCAACACCTGTGATCCTTAATATAAGCTTTCTCCAGAAAAATAAATGCCACATAATATTCTCTCTTTCTCAAGGTATTCTTTCCACAAGTTCTTCAAAGGAAACAGCTCGTCATATATTCTCTACCTCTTCTAAAGCCACAAAGTTCCTCCCTAGTCTGATGCTCTGTACACACTACCACCTTCAGAATCGCCGCCACTCTTCCTTGTAACTTACCAGGTACGCTTTTACCTCCGTAATTCGAGAATGCATCTTTGCCCACTTTTATACAATACAATACAGATGTCAGTCATCAGTCACTCACCTTGAGTCACATATAGACTGAAATCGTGACTGAACACTCTGCAACACTGTACCACCAGTTCCTCACAGCCTCTCATAATGCCACCCTCATAAGTAATGTATGTGTATGAGGATGGGAACATTTAAGCCAGTTTCTCACTGCCTTTCATGATGCCACTGTCATAACTCGTGTGTGTTTATTTTGGAGACATTGCGAGAACTGATATGTTTTTTTATATCTTTTAATCTTGACCCACACTAACACAGAAAAACAAATAGATCCTAGTTAATCAGTATATTTCTTTTATATTTACCTTTCTCGAGCACTACGTCTTTCTTTCATATTTCTGATTGTTAGAATCACTTTTGGTAAAAATGTGTGTGTTGCATCAAATAACTGCCGGTAGCATACTCTTGACTCATATGCCTCTCTCCTTGCCAAGAATTCCAGAGACTTGGATTAATCGGGTTTGTCTGAGCTTCAAAAGCTGATGAGTTAATCTACCAAATGCAGCCTCAGGGAATCCTGTAAAAAGCCGAAAGGAAAGTCATCAGACCAGGTCTTCTGTTACTGTTGTGACTTCAATGGGAACATCTGGCAGGCGCGTCATCGTCCCTTCTGGAATTGCGAGGTAGTCGCCTTCTTTTCCAGCCCTTTATCAGCAGCTGTGGGAGGGAATGTAGCATTATGGAAAACCAATACCGGGACAATACTTATTACTGGCGGTCCACAGAAGCCAGGTGTAATCCTTTGAAGTGTTACTTCTGGCTTTATTTCCGTCGTGTTGCTCAATTTCGACGTGGAACCGAGATCCTTTATGGCTAATGGATCCTGGTGCAGGGACTGGAAATTGTAGCAAGTACTTCTGCAGACTGGACTGGTTGCAGAGGAAGTGCCTGCAGAGACAAGGCTGAAAAGTGTTAACTATTACAAGTCCTATTACGGACCTGATTGAAGCCTGGAGCAAGTTTCACCAGAGATCTGACAGGCAACCTATCATTGCTTCCAGACAACTGACTGGAAGGAGTTGTAAGCGCCAACACAGCTATGACGAAACCGTTACTAGTGTTCCCCAATCACTTGACTGGAAAGCGTTGCAAGGTGCTTTCAGACATTTGACTAGAATGTCTTGTAAGTGCTACTAGAGTCTTAACTAAAAAGTTGCAAGTGCTACTAGGGGAATGACTGGAAAATGTAGCAAGTGCCTCCAGTGCCTGAATGAAAGCTGTTTTAAGCACCGTGAGAAACAGCTGGAAACTATTGCAAAGGGTTGACAGTATTACTTTGTGTACGGATATATTTCGTCTGAAAATAGCTTTTGGCTTATTAAAGTTTGCATGGCGCACTTATCAAAAAACTTGCGGAACAGTTGTAAGAAAATGGAGAGAATGGATTGTATTTCCATAAGGCATGGACATCACTGGACCATCATATATTTACACCATATAGTACTATTAAGTTTCTTGGTGACATATTATTTGCTGTCAGTCATGATCCCAACCTTTTCCTTAAAATGTCAAGAATTTTCCGGCATTTTCGATAGATATTTATTATTCCTTTCGTTCGTTCGTTAACCTCCTTTAATTTTCATCAGAAAATAAACTGCCAGTACATTGCTGATCACCCCTACCTCACCTCTCTCTCTCTCTCTCTCTCTCTCTCTCTCTCTCTCTCTCTCTCTCTCTCTCTCTCTCTCTCTCTCTCTCTCTCTCTTTCCAACCCCCTTTTTACACCCTCCTCTTAACACACTCGTCTTAACGAAAGAATATTCGATAATAACTTTACTTACTCTTTTCCGTCGTCGAAACTCTCTCCAGCAGGGGGAGAGTCCTGGCGCTATAACTCAACAAATATATTCATGGCGTCATCTGCCATCATCCATTCATCCATCGTAGTCCTTTACTCTACATCCAGCCTTGGCTGTCTCGCCTACGTGATCAACTGACACTTTCTTGAATTCCATTATAGATAATATTTCTAGACTGCAGTGAATCATTACCAACAGCAGTAAAGAATTTCACCTGATTTCTTTTTTTTCTCATTGAGTTATGCATAAGAGGATATTTTTCCATGATTTTTCAACGTATGTCTCAAACTGGGCAGTTCAGGTTATGCATTATTCAGTAGATTTACGAGAATAGTCGTAATCTACACTTAGATATATGCAAGCAATTTCACATACTGTATCATGTCTACTAAGGTTCGATTTCGATTTGGCTGATAGAGTGATCGAGAACTTGGCTATACCAACCTTAACAGCCCTGATGACAACCACATTATTGGTTGGTTGATTGGTCCTTGAGGCCGATAAAAGCAACCTACATCCACCAAACGAAGAATCTCTTATCACCCCATTAGGTGCTAAGGATCATTCTAAGACCACCAAACGAAGAATCATCACCCCATCAGGTTGTTGAGATTCATTCTAAGACTACATACTCTCTCGCTATGCATTTGGCATAATGATTCATCGTAAGTTTCAGCTGGGTCAAACTCTCTATGCTGCAAGCAATATCATATGGTATTCATTGTGTCGTATCATATCTTCATGTGTGCCTACACCTCACACCCGATGTAGTCCCTCATCTATGTTAGTCAGTTTCTTCAATGTATTCAAGCTTAAGTTTGGTGGAGAAATTCATATGATAGAAATTGCTTTGTCCTTGTTCCTTAGTTCTTAATCAGACTACAGCAAAAAGAATTGTTTTGTGTGTATTTACCAGAGGAGGAATTGATTCAAATTCCTCCTACAATTGGTTATGTCGTCACGACAGCAGCAGAATCATGTAGACTCCTTTTTGTTTCGTGGAGAGTTAGTGTTTGTTTTGTGAAACGAGATATCAGGTGAGATATGGTAATGATCCAGTTGCCATCCGCGGTTCAATGGCTTTGTTCAGCGTCTCGTTGTCACGTCCCGGGTTTCGTTCAAAGGAGGGGTCGAACCATTTCGTGAATTCCATCGTATTTAACATTCTGGGTCATGGTTGTATCAGTAGCCACCGTGCTCCTGGGCCCCACACGCCCAGTAGCAGCACCCCAGGGATGGCTCCTCGTTCTTGACGCGATATTTGAAGATCCATGACTTACTTGCCTTGCATTACGCCAGCGAAGAGCTCAAGATGGGCACCCACGTATTTCGTATATATGTTAAGGTATTAAGTTTAGGTTTGCATTCTGGCGCTAAAGTGATGCGCTAAAGTGATTCATTTATTATATATATTGTCTCCTCTTTACTCAAACTATTTGACATTGATAATGCTTACTGTTGATGATTGCTTGATCGAGTCTAGTTTTGTACAGTCGAGTTTTTTTCGTTGTTTCAGATCAGTGACGTCAGTTTCCATAGGCATGTGTGGTGTCTTCGCACGCAACTGTAAGTATCGCGTGTCATTATGCTGTTGTCTTTGCTTGTATTTGTGTAGTCATGCTGTATTCGTATGTGTCGCTTTCCAGTTATTTCATTCGCCTCTACTTTTCCCTGTTGACTTACTTCATCGTCACAGATGGAATTTACACTTGTATCTTCAGTTAAGATGTTGCATTAATTCATACGTTTTGTCAGCACCTTATCAACAGAGTCGGCCATACTTTCTTGAGATGCGTAAGTGCCTAGCGACGAAGAAGGAGGGGTGAGGAAGGAGGAAAAGTAGCAAATGTGTTCTTAGTCCACACGCCAAGCGCGTCACGGACCATGCCTGCATTCGGCGCCGCTGTCGGTCGTACACATAAGGGGGGGAAAATAGAAGCCTCTGTCCTCCCTATCTTCCCGAGCGTCTCTGTGATCAGTGTCCCCCTTCCCAGAAGTACGCAGAGACACTCCAGCAGGAGGCGGAGCGCTAGCTTGTATACCGAGATGAATGAAGCCTCGCTCCGTGCTTCCGGGTAGAGGTAGCAACAATAGGTAAGTTACCATGTGATCACCGTCGTACAGTAGGTGAATTTATGTCTCATTCTATCGTATTACAATGCCCCCTTTGTCTACATTGTCCTCGTAAACAAGAGATGATACTCCCGCGCTTCATGTTGCGTCATGACTTCACTGACTGCAGACCGAGAGATGCCTATATGGCTAGGCTACCAAGGGAAAGTTACCGTTCCTTTCCCTCGTGAATATTCGAGTCGACCCAATGAGGCATCGAGGTCAGTGATTTAGGCAGCAGACTGACTCATGAATATATTTAAAAAAATTCGTACTTGATAGTAGTCTCGGAGGAAATAAGATGCTCTCCAAGTGTTGAGAATGAAATTTGCCTTCAACCTAACGATTAGCGAACGGGTTGTAGAACAGAGAGAATTATAACACTCGCTTATGATCTGATACACTTTTTTCATCTGTTGGCGGATTAGGTTTGTCACATTCTTTTTACAATGCAATGAGGAAAATTAGTTTGATAGTTTCTTTATAAAGGTACTGGCTAGAGATTTTCATGCCTGACTTACGAACGAAAGTTCCTCTGTCTATCTATATTCTGTCATAAGTGTGTCTTGCTCCAACCATCTCCTGGTGGCACGAGAGTCTAGTCTCTCCCAGAGAGCAACAGCAGAGAGATGTAGATCTCATTTGCCTTCCCAGAGGGGAGCCAGACGTTTGTGGAGAATAAGCAGCTTAGTGATCGGTTCTCATTTCCCGTAGAGTATCTTCAATTTGCTTTTGACACCTTGCCGTGCACCTTGCTAGGTGAAGGAACGAAGAAATCACACTTGAGGAGGTGCAGGAGAAAACTGAGTGCTGGAGGAGAGAATCAACAAGGAACTGATCTGGTTCAGTGGTTTTGGCAATGGCGAGCAGTGACTAGGAGCCTGATTGAACCCCGGACTCGTAAATCCAGGAGTATTTTGGATGCTGGACCTTTTCCAAAAGGTGAAAAAACAACGGAGAAAAGAGAGGAGAGAAAAGAGTCACCGATGATTGTGACGAAAACCGAACTTTCATTTGGCAAATGAGTGCGGCATATTCTGAGGGCAACGCTCATTAGCGATCTGGTGTGCAAGAATTGTCAACAAACCAGTTCAACGAGAGGAGCGGAGCGGAGGGAAATGGACATGAAAGGGAGGAAGGAGTCGAAACGGTGCTCCGAAGGAGAGACTATTTTTCGAACGGATGCAGGAGGGTTGACTCGCGCCGTAAAGAGGATAGGTCAGCACGGCTGGAGAGGGAGCTAAGTACTTCGAACCACGTCTAAAGAGAAGCCTTGAAAGGGATTCGGTTTATGGTCGAGAGAACGGAAGCGGAGAAGTCCCTTACCAGCAACGGCTTTCGAGTTTTATCCCAAGGACCTAATGGAGGTGAATGGGATACTATAGTACAGGGAACCTCTCATGATCATTTCTTGGACCGCGCGTGTAAAGACTGGATAGGCATGAAGATATCGTCCTGGTATAGAGAGACGTCCCCAGGCAAGGTAAACGTCGCTGGGAATAGTTGGGAACGTATGCGAAAGTGGTCCGCCAATGCCTGTTTTGTGGGAAGATTCGCCACACCAGCGAGTGTAAGGCCAAGATTAGGCTGGTAAGGTGTCGCGTAGTTCTTGTATTGTGGGGGTATACATAATGCTTGCTTTCTTGGACTCAAGAAGAGGTTGCTAGTGGTGATACATGAGACAGGAGACGAAGACAGACAGAAGACAGAGGAGGAGAACTGGGAGGTTGTAGTATCTTCGTACATTTCTGTCCTTTTTCAGCTAATGGTGGTGTGCATTCACTCGAGAAATTAGGGAAGAACTAGGAGAGATTATGAAAGACAGTTGGTCAATACGTAATATATCTCTTCACTCCAGGGAAGAGAAGGTAAATGTTGGAACAACGAATGGTGTTGATTACGGGAAGGGTAATTCATGTGTTGATAGCGGGTTAGTTCTTTCAGCAATTCAGCCACCGCACAAGGTGAAGAAAGGACGGTCATTGGATGTGAGAATTTATATAGAAGGCGGCGGAGAATTCCTTCTTGCATGCCTGTAACCAGAGGGACTGGGGTCTTGATGATCATAGTAATGATGGATGCACCAAATGCTAAAGTTTAGATGAGTTGCAGAGTTGGTGCCAAAAAACAAAACTATGATGTGTATTCTCATGTTACAAGGTAGGTTATGAATGTGGTAGATTGCAAGGGAATAGTGATAGAAATGAGACGTATTGAAGGTGACTGGCTATCGGCAGTTTCACCTGACAGGCAGATATTCGTTGAACATCTTACCCTCTGAAGTATAGTAACACCTTTCGAAATGCAGGAAACTGAGAGTTAGTTTAGAGTATACTTTTAGGAGGTTTTCATTAACTTTTTTAGAAATATCAGAAACCACACTCCCCAGACAAACTCGCGTCACACTCTCCCCCTACATTGTTTGGACTATCACCCTTTCATACAACACTACTAACACCGTTGCAGCAAATCCCAACACGAATCATGCCCACGATGCAACTAGTGTCCAGAGGACACCGAGCACTGACTACTGAAATGCCCTGCGCGTCCTGAACATAGATACACACACAACAGCACAGCACTGGATCCAACCGGTGGACGTGGCCAGCTTCCTGAGCTCTGCAGGAGGCTCATCAGGATGGAGGAGAGTCATGGGGTAGGAAGGTAAGGAATATATATATATATATATATATATATATATATATATATATATATATACGAATAAAGTGTATATGAATGCGCACCTTCATAGAACATACAAAGCTCCATCAGCCAGGATCGAACCTGGGACCCCTTGTGCAAGAGGCAGGCATGCTAACCGCTAGGCTAAGGGACTGTATAATAGGAAACAACTATTCGAAATACTAAGTACTCGAATACCCTTCGTCTCACTATGGTGAGCAACGGGGTCTATCGGTTGTTTCCGAACAGAACACATAGCCAGCTGAGAGCGTTTTACCGAACCTGACTGTACAACGCGGAGTTATATGAATACGAATAAAGTGTATATGAACGCGCACCTTCATAGAACATACGGACGTTTCACATGCTGTCCTTCATTCCATTGGCAGCACGTTGACCCCTGTACACCATATCGTTCCAAATCACTCCATTCCGTGCACACCTTTCACCCTCCTGCATGTTCAGGCCCTGATCGCTTCAATTCTCTTTCAATCCATATTTCCATATCCAATTTGGTCTCCCCATTCTCGTTGTTCCCTCGGCTTTTGACACTATATATCCTCTATGCCAACCTTTCCTCACTTATTTTCTCAGTGTCTAAACCATTTCAGCACAACCTCCTCAACTCTCTCAACCGCGTTCATTTTTATTGCCACACATGTCTCTTACTCCTTCATTACTTGCTCAGTCAGACCACCTCGCACCACATTTTGTCCCCACACATTTCATTTCTAACACATCTACCCTCCTCCGCACAGCCTTATCATACATTGTCCGTGCCTCGCCCACCATGTGATATTGTTGGTACGACAATTCTTTCAAACGTACCCAATTTTGCCCTCCCAGATAACGATCTCTCATTCCACACATTCTTCAGTAAGTGTGACCAGACTCCGCCAGGTCGAGGTGACACCGTAAGGGAAAAGACGCCTTTGGCAATGCCGTATCGTTGATGGTACTTTCGTTAAAAAAAACTAACTCCACAAGAGTCCATATATTTCTTATACGAAAATAGCCCAGTGTGAGGCTGCAAGGGCTTTTAAAAAAAGGATGAATCTAAATAGATAAATGAAATATATATATATATATATATATATATATATATATATATATATATATATATATATATATATATATATATATATATATATATATATATATTCCTATGAGTTCACTGGGGAAATGGAACACGATAAGTTCCCAAGTGCCCTTTCGTGTAATAATCACATCATCAGGGGAGATACGAGAAAGAAATGTGATGTGATTATTACACGAAAGTGCACTTAGGAACTTATCGCGTTTCATTTTCCTCGTCGACTCGTTAGAATATACTTGATCACCCGCAAAATTGTGATCGTTTCCAATATATATATATATATATATATATATATATATATATATATATATATATATATATATATATATATATATATATATATTATACCAGAATGACTCTGATGTGAATAACCTGCCTGACTGCACATTCACGGTGTCGGGGTCTAGCAGCGGAAGAGAATTTCGGTGCGAGGCGTCCAGTACTGGGAACTGTGTGGAGCATTAATGCAAATCGGATAAAGTGGTTTCAGTTTTAGCAAGACTCTCCACGGATCCAGTTGTCAGGGGAATGAGAACGTGTTCTTGTTTTAGTCAGAAGATTTGACCATGCATGTAGTCTTAATGCTTCGAGGAATAGGAGGAAGCTGTGCTATATTCTTCGAGGAATAGGAGGAAGCTGTGCTAAATGCTTCGAGAGGAATAGGAGGAAGCTGTGCTATATGCTTCGAGGAAGAGGAGGAAGCTGTGCTAAATTCTTCGAGGAATAGGAGGAAGCTGTGCTAAATGCTTCGAGGAATAGGAGGAAGCTGTGCTAAATGCTTCGAGGAAGAGGAGGAAGCTGTGCTAAATGCTTCGAGGAAGGAATAGGAGGAAGCTGTGCTAAATGCTTCGAGAAATAGGAGGAAGCTGTGCTAAATGCTTCGAGGAATAGGAGGAAGCTGTGCTAAATGCTTCGAGAATAGGAGGAAGCTGTGCTAAATTCTTCGAGGAATAGGAGGAAGCTGTGCTAAATGCTTCGAGGAATAGGAGGAAGCTGTGCTAAATGCTTCGAGGAATAGGAGGAAGCTGTGCTAAATGCTTCGAGGAAGGAATAGGAGGAAGCTGTGCTAAATTGCTTCAGAGGAATAGGAGGAAGCTGTGCTAATGCTTCGAGAAGGAAAGGAGGAAGCTGTGCTAAAGCTTCGAGGAATAGGAGAAGCTGTGCTAAAGCGTTCGAGGAATAGGAGGAAGCGTGCTAATTCTTCGAGGAAGAGGAGGAAGCTGTGCTAAATGCTTCGAGGAATAGGAGGAAGCTGTGCTATATTCTTCGAGAAATAGGAGGAAGCTGTGCTAAATGCTTCGAGGAATAGGAGGAAGCTGTGCTAAATGCTTCGAGGAATAGGAGGAAGCTGTGATGTTTAAAAGCTTCAAGGAACAGGAGTTAGTTATGACCTTAAGGCACTGCTCAATGACCACTCCGTGGAGCTTCTTGTAAGGAAAAGAAAGGTTAGGTATAGACGTAAGACACACTCGGTCCTTCCTGAGGGTGTAAATGAATCGGGTGATAACATACGGTACAGGTAAGTGTACATGACCTCCACTAATTTGAGAGGTTATTGATGATTATCTTCATAGGAAATTGAAGCTGCCCTAAATATTATAGGCCAGGAGGGGAAGAGTTGTGAGGAAGGTACTCGTTAGATGATTTGTTGAGTAATAGAAATAGTGATTTTTCTATGCCGATAGGCATCACCAAGAGTACAGTGTATGTAAGAATGTCTGAAGAGGCCACGTAGAGATGGTGGTGTCATGTTGTTGATTAAGATTTATTCTAATCCTTTATTGATGAACTGGTCATTGATACAGTCGACTTAGTATCTATGGGAATTGAAAGATAAGCCTCCGTAGATAATAAGTGGCTTTATCTTACAGGCGTCCATCCCTTCACAGACACCAGAAGTATACGAAAAAGTCTGTGAACAGATATAAAGGAGTTTTCATCATGAGAGTGATTCAGTCATGGGAGAGAAAGCAGAAGAAAAAGCTAAGCATACCAGTGGCAGTTAGGTGAATCCACCTCCAGTTAGCTCAAGGCGTGGGTCCTGCCTAGAGTTGTCTGGCAGTGACACACTTTGGTCGAGAAAACTACGTCTCGCGACGTGACTGTATTAGATTTAGTTTTGGCCAAAGACGAAGAACTCGTCGAAGAGTGTGGTCCGAAGTGACAACAGAGAAAGAAAATATACTTCTAAGGGCAGCTTTTAGTGCCGATTACGATGTTGGCCAGTATTACAGTCGTGAAAGAAAAAAAAAAAAGGAATATCAAACTATAGAAATGCGAATCGTAATTCCCTCGATTGGTTAAAGTGGGATGATGATATAAATGAAAACGTTACAGACGTTGCTTGATGAAGTTTCAACGAGACATTCAGAATAGTCGAGGTGTCATATGTGCCAGTTCGTAGCAGATGGTTATTGTACAGAACTGAGACTAAAAGGATGAAAAAGGAAAATGTACAAAATGACTCTCGCTCAAGGAAACAGCATAGGAAAATTGGATAGAATAACAAGAAACTTGAATGTCAAATTAAACGATAATATGCAGCATATATTGCTAAAAACAGCCAATGAAATCCCCCCAATTTTTTCTGTTACTTTAAAAGCAAAACAGTCTATTACCAGTCTGTTGTCCTGTTACTGGCAGAAAACGGTGTCCTGATTCAAAAGAAGACTGCCGTAGCTAAAATTTCAAGTTTTCTTCATCTGTTTTTTAACATCTTGTTCATGATCCAGATCGTATTGACAGTGAAGGAAGTTATTCCAACATATCGACATACTGGAGCAAGATACATCAGCATTAAACAAAGTGAAGATAAAGAAAATGGCGGGTTTTGATACGTTCACTCCAAGTACACTACATAAAGACAATCATGAAGTGGTAAAAACATAACCATCTCACTTCCTACATGTTCTCCACCTTTCCCCGACCTCCAACCTCTACAATGCCCTTCCTTTCCCAAGACCACTACCCCAAAGCAAGGCCAGCACCAACCCCAGACCCCCAGTTAGTGGTGGCCTGCCTGATCGTTGTGTCCGGCACAGGCCACCACGGTTCGCCGTGGTGGCCACACATAGTCCATTTTATATTACTAAAAAAAAATGGCTTTTTCAATTTTCTGAATGTACCTGAAAAGTGTTCGGACTTGTGTTTTCTTTAGTCATACTCAACATTCTTAACAAATTCATATAAAATCCTTCAAAGCCACTCGGTGTTGTTCGTTTTCGTCACATACTGGCGATTTCGCCATTGCTTTGCCAAAAGGTGTTATTTAAACTTAAAAGAGAAGAAGGTAACGAGGATAGATGTAAAACGAGGACAGAACCATGGGAAACAAGTATTTCTGAAGATAAGGGAGTCATTATTATATATTACTGAGGAGATAGTATATAGTTATTGAGACATGCGCCTCTCAACTCACACTTTTACCAACCCTACCGAGAAAACGGGCGTCATTGGTCATACTGACAGCCAGCCACTGAACCCATCCATAGAGACGGTTTGTATGCTGGGTAGACGTACCTGGAATCAATAAACTTTCTATTTTTATCAGTTTCAACGGAGATGGGTAATAACACCGTGTAGCCTTATGAAGCATAATATCTCCTGAATATCTTGAGTTGCTGGGAATACCCGGATCAATATTCAGATGTGATATTCATGATCGAGTCCCTCAATCAATTTGGTTATGCAAATGCAACGATCAACAGGAGGGGTGAGTGTAATGGTCTCGTGCTGACTCGTGTAAGGGACGTGTTATCCTCGTCATTGGATGAACTATCTTATATATATATATATATATATATATATATATATATATATATATATATATATATATATATATATATATATATATATTATTCATTTTTATTTTGCTTTGTCGCTGTCTCCCGCGTTAGCGAGGTAGCTCAAGGAAACAGACGAAAGAATGGTCCAACCCGCTCACATACACTTGTATATACATACACGTCCACACACGCAAATATACATACCTATACATCTCAATGTACACATATATATACACACACAGACATATACATATATACACATGTACATAATTCATAGTCTCCCTTTATTTGTTCCCATCGCCACCTCACCACACATGGAATAACAACCCCCTCCCCCCTCATGTGCGCGAGGTAGCGCTAGGAAAAGACAACAAAGGCCACATTCGTTCACACTCAGTCTCTAGCTGTCATGTAATAATGCACCGAAACCACAACTCCCTTTCCACATCCAGGCCCCACAGATCCTTCCATGGTTTACCCCAGACGCTTCACATGCCCTGGTTCAGTCCATTGACAGCACGTCGACCCCGGTATACCACATCGTTCTAATTCACTCTATTCCTTGTACCAATTTATCTTATAATTCAAAAGTTACTCTCTTGGTTTGGTGGAGAAATTACCTCCACAGTTACTTTGCCGGACGTCGCCAAACATAAATATACACATACGCCAGAGTTACTTTCATTATTCATATTCACGATGTTAGATGACTGGCTTTTCACTTGTTAGATGGACGGTTGCTACCACCTTCCGCCCCTAGGAAAAAAAGAAATAAGATACGATCGAATGGAAAATAAGGTAGATTAAAGTCTTTATATTCGTATGGATACTATGACTTATAGCGTCTTGTACGTTCGTGCGTTTTTCGTCCCCATTTGCGATAGCAGTATCGTAGCGTTGAAGGTAGCGTTACGATCCAGGTAGTGTAGTCGTTTGAGCTTCCTTATTGTTTACATGGGCACCACAACTGTTATCACGTCATATGTGTTCATACGATAGAGGTATCGTACGTAACGTTGCGGATATCGTAACGAACCAAGGTATCGTAATCGCTTGAGAGATTACTTTTTCTTTCTTTGTTGTAGATGGTGGATGGCGACCGTGAGTCACTCGGTTTAGCATGGCCAGACCTGTTTACTCTATAGTGAGGAACCTGCTCTGTGTTTTCGAGCATACGTGATGACTATGGTGAGCAAGAAGTGGTGATTTGCCATCCTTCAAGCATGGTATATAATCCTTCCGTCTCATTACATACTCGTGGATGAAGCCATGGTCAGTCATGAACGCCCCGTTTCGTACTATCATAAGCACTGATGTATTTATTCCAGAAAATTCGGACTTGGTCGCCGCCTCTGAGCCACGAAGACGCGCCGGCGGGAAAGACCGTGAAACAGATCGGGTTACTTACACAAGTAACCGTGTTATGAAGGTGTTTGAACTGGTACATTGGAGGGTCGTAGGAAACGAAGAGGAAGTTCGTTCTCCAGTTGGTTTTGGATACACCAGGTGGCGTAGACCGGGTCGCCTATTTGTTTATGTTGTGTTTGTATGTATTCGATAATGTCTCGAAGATGCCGCGGTGATGTTTCGTTATTGGATTGTTTGTGGTACGTTGGTGGTTTGTTGGTGTTACGTTGGTGGTTTGTTAGTGTTACGTCGGTGGTCTGTTGGTGTTATGTTGGTGGTTTGTTAGTGTTAAGTGTATGGTTTGTTTGTGTTACATGGATGGTTTGTTAGTGTTACGTCGGTGGTCTGTTGGTGTTATGTTGGTTTGTTGGTGGTTTGTTAGTGTTAAGTGAATGGTTTGTTTGTGTTACATTGATGGTTTGTTAGTGTTACGCTTGTGGTTTGTTAGTGTTACGTTGGTGGTTTGTTAGTGTTACGTGGATGGTTTGTTTTGCTCCCCTCAAGGCTTCTTTAGTGTGTGTGGAAGTTTGTGTTTCATTGACGTAAAACACCAGTGATGTTCCTTGTATTAACCTTGTGTTGTGCTGGCGTAGTGTCCGCATTTTGCCGGTGAATTACCTGTGTTTCGCCGCAGTCTTCAGTTTACATTAGTTGCAAATTTTAATGATATTCCGTTGTTATTCTTGTTAGCGTTCTGCACTGTTCCTCTTAAGGGACTTTATCTTTTCTTTCTTTCAAACTATTCGCCATATCCCGCATTAGCGAGGTAGCGTTAAGAACAGAGACCTTCTCAAGGAACAGAGAAGGGACTTGATCATGTACACATTTTCTCTCTGGCGTTCGTCTTCGCTCTGTTTTCCTACTCTTTATTGCATTTATATTCTTTTCCCCTTCCCTTATACTGAATTCCTTGTTGCTAACGCTATGTGTGTAGTATCTGATCGTATACATCACGGACCATCGCGTGTTTAATCCTCTGTTACCTGATAGCATACATTATAGAGTATCGTGTGTGTATACGTCTCTCTTATCTGATGGTGTACATCAGAGAGTACCGCGTGGATACTACTTTGTTATGTGATGATTTATAGGATGGAGTACCACGTCACTCCACAAATTGTTGCCGCAGTACTCTTCAACTCTCTCTCAAGGGCATACTCTCTCTCTCTGTGTGATTGATGAAGTCATCTGGTTTTATTATTCTTTCTTATGGTAGCTGAGACGGCTTGGGTAAATGTCTTAATCACAGACATCTAATAATATGCGCTATATATATATATATATATATATATATATATATATATATATATATATATATATATATATATATATATATATATATATTATCCCTGGGAATAGGGGAGAAAGAATACTTCTCACGTATTCCCTGCGTGTCGTAGAAGGCGACCAAAAGGGAAGGGAGCGGGGGGGCTGGAAATCCTCCCCTCTCGTTTTTTTTTTTTTTTTAATTTTCCAAAAGAAGGGACAGAGAAGGGGGCCAGGTGAGGATATTCCCTCAAAGGTCCAGTCCTCTGTTCTTAACGCAACCTCGCTAATGCGGGAAATGGCAAATAGTATGAAAGAAAAAAAAAAAAAAATATATATATATATATATATATATATATATATATATATATATATATATATATATACACACACACACACACACACCAGCCATAGCTAATACCCATATGTATATTGATGAGCTCCAAGGTGAGGATAAACACCAGGGTTGGGTGTGGCTTGATTTCCACACCAGGATTCAAAAGCCAGGTGGTCCCGTGCATGACAGGCTGGGGTAGAGTTTAGCTGTAGATATGTATGGTTCATATGAATATTTACTCCCCTCTACTCCAACAATTAGGTCGCATTCTCTCGACCTTTAAGGTTCTAGTAGAGAGTCTCTGTTGTGATAATTATATTTTTGTCTATGTATGATCCAGTTGGTGCTTACTTCTGCCAAGGAGTGAGACAATGTGGTGTCTGCTTCACCGAGAGAGAGAGAGAGAGAGAGAGAGAGAGAGAGAGAGAGAGAGAGAGAGAGAGAGAGAGAGACGCTACGAGATGATTTACGATTCATAGACTTGCTAATCCCATTGTGATCAGGATCGTTGTGTGTGGCAGTGACGGCGTATTTGCTGACGGTGTACCGCCTTGCCAGTACTCTTCTCCTCTTTCTCACCGACCCAAAGTTTGCATTTCCCACTTCTCGTACGCTCCTCTTCCTTCAGCTACTGCTTCCTTGCGTGCACGCCTTTGCCTTCAGTACGTCAGGGCAGCCTCATGGTGTCCTGTTTAGCAAAGTATTAATACTGTTTGATCACCCACTCATGCTTTGAGCTCGTCTCTCTCTCTCTCTCTCTCTCTCTCTCTCTCTCTCTCTCTCTCTCTCTCTCTCTCTCTCTCTCTCTCTCTCTCTCTCTCTCTCTCTCTCTCTCTCTTCTCTCTCTCTCTGTTTAAGGCTGGGGCCTCGTCTGCTGCCTGTGGTCGAAGCACACTAGAATACACGGCTCGCCATCCTAATCAATTGGAAAAGAGCTGAAGATATAGGAAACCGTGAGGTACACACTGTTAGTTACAGTCTAAAGCCTGGATAAAATCGCATACGTCTCTTTCTCCCTCCCCCCTTTACAAGCGAGCACAGCAGAGTCTGGGTGGGGTGGCGCAGCCTCTGTGTCGCCGCCAACACCAGACTCCGACGAGGCCCTGGACAAACACTGACTCCATCCCACACCACCACCACCACCAGCACATGTCACCAAGCAGACTGAGAAAACATCGTCTTGACACCAAGGCAACTATCATTGATCTCCTTCACCAGTTACTCAGCCAACGCTCTCCTACCACCACCACCACCGCCGAGAACACCGCCACCAGCAGGTTCTGGTCAGATACTGCCCAGTCAACGACACTAGCATTCGTTGTCTGGACGCGAACACCCCAGTCTCCATAGGGCTTTTAGGTAAACACTGCCCCTCCCCGACAGCAAGGACGCTTGTCTCCAGTAGGTTCTTGGTTCAATATCCTTAACACCCACTTTCCCCCGTCAACAGTAGTCTTTATTTCCAGGCATACCAACATCGATGCCTCTTTCTGGCAGCTTCTGAGTAAATAGTGCATCGCCACCAACGCTTTCAGGTATAATGGCACTATCATCATCATCAACTTGTGTCTACTAGCTGGCTTTATGTGAACACTACCTCATCACCAACAACAGTAGCCATCCCAGCAAGTTATAAGTGAACACTTCCCCATCACCAGCAACTACAACTATTTCCAGTAGACTAAAGGTAAACACTATCCCATCACCACCAACAGTATTACCTGTCTCCAGCAGGTTCTGGGTACACATCACCTTACCACCAACTGTCTGTTCGTCCTTCATAACCCGAGAGACTCATCTCTCGTGTGTCAACACCCACACCCACCTTGTTTTCACCTGGCTCATATTCATGGCAGCTTTATCCCTCGGTGATGTTTCACTGGTGTCTACTTTTCTCTCGAACGACCCCCAACTTATTTGCCTTAATTCCAGTATTTTTCTTGAGCAGTTGACTTATGCATATAAGAGGAAGGCAAATAGTTCTTGTGTGCTTCATTCCTTCCCAGTTATAATCGTTTCTCGAGTCCTCATCATCAAAGTCTTAGGGTGTTTTTACACATACATGTAATAGGCAAAGTGTGGAATCTGTCTGCCTTGTTATTGCATGCAACGCAGAGGCACTGTGTAAACAATGCCAGGCAGTTTTAGGTAAATTGTGAAAGATTTGTTGTTTCACACACAATGCTTAGGCATTCTATCCAGTGTAACATGAAACAGCCAATATATTTAGTCATATTCAGTTTGGTTTGGTTAGGTGAAGTTATGCAGAATAACTTGAATGACGTGGTAAAGTATAATAGAAACAATCTAAACCTGTATATGTCATACTTTACTGTAAACTATTAGGCATGATCCCCTTCAGTGAGGTCCCCTGCAGCGCTTGTAAGCCAGCCACGTCCACCTGACCTTCCTTAAGAACAAGTATACTTGCTCTCTGTTGTACAAGCTTGTGATAGCGAGACATTTCAGTATGTCCTATACACAACGCTACATCTGCCCTGGCTGCAATGGGGACTACACCAACGGCTTGCTAATAAAAGATGATGGTATATATTCTTATTTTCTATGATCTGTCAAACAATCAAAAAGAATGTAAATAAAAGCAGGGGTAACTAGCGAAAGTTTAGCTAATAGCCTTGAGGTGTGAGGGCGTCTTTAACGAAACGAGAGTTAAAGGAGTAGACTTTTTAGAACGAAATTTAGAAGTTACAAAAGAAAATATCTTAGAAACTAGAATGGTTATGTGGGAGAGACAACTGTGGATAGAGGTGATAGCTTTCGAGTGGCAGGGAACGGGACGAGGCCCAAATCGGGTATTAATGGGAGAAGAAACAAAGACTAGGTCTATAGTGTTAGGCGATGGAAGGTGGAAAAATAGATTAGTCTCATCAGCGTTGGAGACTCTTTAGTTAGGTGGTAGGAAGGAGGCTATGTAACCCTAGATCTAGGCCAGAAGACGTGTCTCAAAAGGGACAGAACATAGTTAAGGACACTGCTGATGACAATATGATTGTGGCTCGGAGATCCTTGAGAAGTGTAGGACACTGAATGGAAAACTTACACAAGACCGCAGAAAAAGGTTATGTTTGTGAGCCTTCTTCCTAAGCACGACTTAAGAACTGAAATTCAGTACAATGCTAAGTGTCTATGGTACAGTGGAACTCATGTTCGTGGCAGGAGAAGGTGATTAGAAGGATCTGTAGGATCGTCTCGACGGAGAAGGGAAGTAATTTGGTAAGAAAGTTTTGTGCTTAAACGGGTTGTTACTGAAAGGTTGGAGAGGGTTCCGGGCGAATGTATAAAGCAGGTATTTGCTAAGAGCTTGTTGATTATCTGTCGGTGAAGTCGAGTGTGACTGCATCTGCTGGGTTACAAATTGTCCTTAGGGACCGGGAAATCTGACCTCAAAGGTTTAAGACATACTCACCGAGCAAAAGATTAATATTCCGTACACAAGTCCAGAAGAAGGACTCAAAGATTTGATGGTGACACTTTTAACACACATACACGAATGTCGATATATAAGATTCTCTGTATATAGTATGACAATTGTGGCTTCCTGAATTATTTTGTGGCAGCGTGTAGACTCCCTAAGCATCGTTCATAAGTTAGAGCTTTGTATGATGTACTTCAACGCTTAGATGATGATATAGAAACAGTAGTTGTGGGAAGATTTTAACCACCGGGATATACACTAGAACCATATGCCAAGTGACCGCGAGGGAGACAAGAGAAATTGATGTGATACAAAACTGCTTATTAATTCAAATGACCCGAGGCCCATTGAGAGCTGGTAGTATTCCGTATCAAACTACCTGTGAAGTCTGTGAGAAGGTTAGAAGGTAGAAACAATCGACTAACCACGTGTGAAGTCTGTGAGTAGGTTAGATACAATCGACTAACCACGTGTGAAGACGGTGAGTAGGTTAGATTCAATCGACTAACCACGTGTGAACACGGTGAATAGGTTAGATACAATCGACCAGAGTATTGTCCGATTGACTGTAAAGTGACATGTTGATTAGAGACATACAAAATGGCAATATGATGTCACCTAATTTTGGTTGAGCCGATTTCGATAGACCCTGGGAACGCATCTTGGAGAGAACGTGGATACCGTTCAGAAGACGTGTAGAAACTTCAAGAACTGAGTGAGTACCAAGCACCCTGACGTGAGATTGTCTTGGATGTATATTTGTTTAACTGTGCCATTGTTGAGTGCTTGTCGAAGCTGGGCGTCCGGTGATTATTCTCAGTGCTCTTCTTTTGTTTAGTTTGCAGCTTTGCTGTGCGTGGTTTTTCAAAGGTTAGATAACCAGGCTGGTGATTGGCAGTTAAGGGTGGAGTGGATAACTTCGTTTGTAGAGGATACTAAAGGATTACTTTCTCTGTCACAGTTAACAACGCACCACAGCCATAAAACCTGACCTCCCCTCAGGTTTTAAATCAGGCACAAGTCCTGCAGAAAAAAAAAAAACAGTTCATCATATAACCCACCTGACCTCCTTTGTATGTCTGTATGTATTATTTTTTCGTCTATGTTTATATGTAGGCACTTCTTACTTTGTTGCTATGAGAACTAAACCCTGTTCTCCACACTACGACGTGAGTGTATCGATCATCCTTTCGTATAGCCTCATCCTATCCCATGACCCCATTGATCTCTCATGTCCCCCATATTTCACCCTTACTCGCATACTTTTCCCTAACGTCTGTACCTTTACACTCTTTCCCCTCTCCCACATTTTCACTCTCCTCTCTGAACCCTCACAGGGTTTCACTGAAGTGTCCTTTGTAGGTTGTATATACAGTAAGAAGCTCCAGGGCATTACCTCTCTAGTGGTGTGATCCTATGTCCTCGTGCTGCGAGACACGCTCAGCTGACAGGACCTTGTATACACACACGGTAGAAAAAAATATCTTGCCACTTTTTGTGTGAAACAATATGACACCACTGACGAAGGAAGGATTTTGAGAAATGTTCATTGGTCTGGCCTCACATTTGGTAGCCCTCATGATATTGTATTATATCGATTGGTGATAGATAGGGGATAAAGAATACTTCCCACGTATTCCCTGCGTGTCGTAGAAGGCGACTAAAAGGGGAGGGAGCGGGAGGCTGGAAATCTCCCCTCTCGTTTTTTTTTTTTTTTTTTTTTATTTTCCAAGAGAAGGAACAGAGGGGGCCAGGTGAGGATATTCCACAAAGGCCCACTCCTCTGTTCTTAACGCTACCTCGCTAACGCGGGAAATGACGAATAGTTTAAAAGAAAGAAAAAAAAATCGATTGCAAGCGACATATCCTGTCATAATAAATGTTACATTGATTTCATATTTTGGCGGAGATCACAGTAAAGTGGGGCGACCGTAGTTATATGGAAATTTGTCTTGCATTCTCACTCGCCAATCTTACTGGGACAACACACGAGTCGTTCTAACCTAATTGTTCGTAAGTTACCAAATGTCAGCGGTAGAATTAAAACGTATTTCTTCGATCATATAACGCACCTGTGAGACACGGAAGGAGGGGAGAGGTCATCGTTAATTCAAGGTCTGGTTGCTGCTGAGCCTTATTAGGCATTCTGTATTTTTTTACCCTCCCTTTTTTTTCTCCTTTTTTCTCTTTTTTTTTACAAGACTTTTTTTTTCCACTTTTTTCTCCCACACAACCCAGTTGTGTGAGCCAATCAGGGCTTCTTCTCCTGTTGTCTGTCTTTCTCTTGTAAACTCGTGTAAACTCCTCAGGCCATCATCTCCTGGATGCTCTACGCTGTAAAAGACAAGAACAGAGTCGTGAGTCGTCAGATCCCTTGAGAACTTCTTCCATGATTAATATATTCCCCCTCCACTAAATGACTCTTACGGGGAAACAAAGAAGAAAAGTTTTTTTTTTCTGACATCACCGACTCCAGTCTCCCGGTCTCCTGGGATGGGACAGGTTCAAGTAGCTTATACTCCCTGTTGATTCTGTATTGCTTGATCCTACTCACTTTTTTTTTTCCCCCTGTTGTGGTAGTCTTGTTGGCTAAGACCTCCAGGAAAGCAGTTATCTCTCTGGCCGTGATACAATGTCGTACCGAACTATTCCCTTCCGTCGTCTTCATTCTCGTGTCCTTCCTCCTCATCCTTCCCTTGACCTCCTCCCACCCACCTACGGCCTCGCGTTTCTCCTCCTCCTCCTCCTCCTCCTCCTGGCTGGCTGGCTGGTGGCCAGAGAGACACCCTGGGACGGAGACGCGACTCGCAGTCTCCCCGCCTTCCGAGCCTGGTGGCGCATTTGTCCGACAACAGATCCTCAGGAACTCTTTTCTCCTCCCCCCATTGCTCTGATGCAGCTGTCCTCCCTGCCTCTCTCTCTCTCTCTCTCTCTCTCTCTCTCTCTCTCTCTCTCTCTCTCTCTCTCTCTCTCTCTCTCTCTCTCTCTCTCTCTCTCTCTCTCTCTGCCGCTGTGATTCTCCGATTCTCTTCATGCAGTTTCATGGCCTCTGGTTCCCATCCTCAACCGAATGGTCGTCTTTTTTTATTTTATTTTCCACCCTTCTCTTCGTATGCAATTCTATAACTTCCTTGATTTATGCAGTAATTTCGGTACCTGTTCTCATTTTCAGCGTCGGTGTATAATTAGGGGGAAATAGTATTCCACATTTGGTGCCGATAACCAGTCGGCAGTGGTCCGATTCTCGTCTAAAATGTCGGAGTTTTCTTGGTTCATGTTGAGGGAAAGGCCGCCACATTCTCAGGGTGGGCCGTCCAGGCGTGTTTGGTGGGCAGCTTGGCCGCCGGCAGAGAAGGTCCTTGGCTGGTTGGTCTGACAGGAAAGTCTCTGATGGTGGCACCGACGGGGAAGGCTCTGCTGGTAGCACAGACAGGGGAAAGCTCAGCTGGAAGCGCTAGCAGGGAAGGCTCTGCTGGTAGCACTGACAGGGAAAAGCTCAGCTGGAAGCGCTAGCAGGGAAGGCTATGCTGGTAGCACTGACAGGGAAAAGCTTAGCTGGAAGCGCTAACAGGGAAGGCTCTGCTGGTAGCACTGACAGGGAAAGCTCGGCTGGCATTAGGGGCAGGAGAGGCTCCTCCCCCGTAGCCCTGATACAAGAGTCAGGTTGACGAACGAGGCAGTTCTACATTTCTCGTCTGTAAGACAGTCAGACCCTCCCTTCAGAGGTGGAAATAGTCATATGTGTACATTAGGCGTGACATATGTGCTCCAAAGACGATGTTAATGAGCACCACGGCTGTCCTGAACTCTATGGCCAAAAAAGGGGTTTCTCTTCCTCGAGTGAATCATAACATGCATGCATCTGTCACGTCTGTAAGACCCGTGCTTCTCCACGTCAAAGGTTATGTCGTTTTTATCATCATCTGTCTCTCTGGCTCCCTCACTAAGTGGTGTACAGCAAGGCTGCGTTTGGCTTTGTTGCTGGTGTCTGTCAGCGAGGGGGCGGCGTTTTGTTCTACCCATTTTTTCGCGTCTGCCACCAGTCTCACTCATCCATCCCATATTTTTTCGCGTCTGCCACCAGTCTCACTCATCCATCCACTGCTCGGTGGGTTCTACGTGAGCATAATGTCTCGGAAGGCCTTCATCACCCGTCATATCTTTCACTTATTTTTTTTTTCCCATTCCTTTGCTCTAATCTTCTCCCTCTCACTGAGAGATGTTTGCATTACCCTTAGCTAGGCTGATACTCTGTAAGGGCGGATGACAACAAGGCCAACAGTCTGTGGTGGGTGGTTTAACAGTGTTCTCTTAAACAAGGCTAGCTGTAGTGGTGGTTGAACAGTGCCCTCTTAAACAAGCCTAGTAATCTGTGGTGGTTTAATGGTATAGGACCTCATTCACAGTGAAGCTGTGAGAGTCTGTAGAGGGTTTAACAAAAGTTCGCCGCTCCCAGAACCTAAAAGCAACTTTCGAAAGGAGAAAATGCGTCGTTGAAAAGCCTCAGTAGGTGGGAACGAATGTATTTCCTTGCATCTAACATTCAAAAAGAAGAAAAAAAAAAAGATATTCTTACCGAAGTTCCAAGTTGAAAATATGTGGTTCGAGTTAATGCGATTCACAGGCGTGTGTCGAGGAATTAGACAGAGAGGAGGAACCAGCAGGGAGTGAGGTAGAGAGAAGGAATGAGAGAGTATGTGAGAGAGCAGTGTGTCGCTATTGAGGAGGGTAGGAAGAAATGTACAAGAACAAGAGATGAAAAAAAACAGACGGCGAAATGAGGAAAGAAAACTAGACGAAGTTGACTTGCACTAAGATTACGTAAAAGTCGTCTCTTCGTGAAACATACGTAACGGGAATGAGATTTACTAGGATTCTGAATATTTCAAGTCGGCAAAATAACTCACTCTGTGTTAACCCTGAAGGAGCAGAGTGAATATCAGTTTACAGATCGACAAAGGATTGAAAGTCTGCATTTACCATCGTCCTCCTTGTTTTCATCTGTAGACTTTGTATCTTGAGACGGTAAACAAATGAGAAGAACAATGTTTCTTGAACGCCTTTCATATTTTGCTTTGCATTTGCCCATTTTATGGTGATGAGAGAAACTTCGCCATAACTCCAGTAAATGTTTTCTCCTTTAGCCAAAAGACTTCCTCTACACCTCGTAAGAGCCTCCTTAGTGCTTGCTACACCCCTATCGTACCCCTGCCAACAGGGTAGAAGAGTCTTCAGGGACCAAATACAGGAGGTGAACCCGGAGAATCCCTCGCTAGCCGAGTTACTTAATATTCAGGCCGGCTGCCTTACTTTAATGAATAATCTATTTACATATAGATACCTTAACTTGCTGTGTTCTGCCTGCCACTGCTGACTTAGGACTCAATTGTTTTTCTTCTTGCCTCTTATACTTTCTTATCCAGTCTAGGTTTGAATCACTGTTTCAAGAGGATATCTCAGTCGCTCGTTCTTATGAAGTCTGACAGCTACTCTGTAAGTAAAGAATAGAAGATTGGTTGACTAAAGGATTCTTCACCTCCTGTAACCAATATGACTAAAGATCTTTAAAGGGTGTTGGCTAAAGTGAAGTCAGGCGCACTGTGCATATTTGTAATTGTGATAAGGGAGGCTGTTTGGCTGCGAGAAGTATAGTTGAGGAAATATTTCAATGGATCCTTTCACATGTACGTACGAAGGAAAAGGCCTGCAAGACAGGTATGAGAATTTGGTTGATTGAATTACGAACTGTTTAGCATCAGCAGACCCGAGCTAAAGCGATAAGGTGTTGCCATGAAAACGTTAAGTGAAATCGTTTCGTTACCAGCTGCCTGTAACACCTTACTACCATCTGCTTATGTCACCCCGTGGCTACACCACGTCACCACCACCACCCCCCATCTTACACCAGCTCACCACCACCTCCCTATACCACCTTACCACCTCACCGACGCCTGCTTACACCACCACCTCTCCGCCGTCCGCCTGCACTACTTCCCCTGGGTCTGTTACACACACCCTCACCGGTGACATACTCAGCATTAACTTTGCCACTCCGTCTACCACGTCGGCATTTTCTCGTATTTCCTCGTGATCCCGAAAGTCTGTGTTTTTCCCGCATGGTAATGGTGAGACGGACGATAAAATTAGGCAAACTACCCAAGACATTAAGGACAGTTTACATGCGGATTGACAATTAGAGTCTCACCTTTATGGTATTTATCGGTCAAGGCAAAACTTCCCCTGGTGTTTATGGGTCTTAGCTTCCATCTTTGTCTCCTAAACTGTTAGTTTTTTCTGTCTTTGGCTTTTCCCAGTGGCTCTCTGGGTATCTTTTTTTTACTTTTTCCTTTTTTTTGGGGGGGTTGGGTTGGGTTGGGTTGGGTTGGGGGGGAAAGGAAAGAGTGGGATGAGGAGGGGGAGAGGGGGATGGGTGGATATACCCAAGGAATTCATGGCGTCGTGAAGGTTTTCGGGAACCCTGTGGTAGAGGCGAAGACCTGTCGTCCTGATTATTGCCAAGCGGCTCATTGATGCTGGTCTTGCAGCACTTAAGGACACATTAGCAGATCCTGATGCTTCCGAAACTAGTCTCGTAAGAAACACACTTCTTTTTTTTTTTTGGACGGTATCTCGAGCCCATTCGACCAGTGGACTCCTCAAACCCCGTTTTCGAGCAGGAGACATTTCCTGCTTTTCTTCAGCCTACCCCAGCAGCAGGCACTTCTAACCCACCCGAAAAAAGCAGGCACATCCTGCCAACTCAAGCAGATTTCTACAGCCCACAGGAGGCACACGTTTCCAGTCTGTACAAGCAGGAAGCACCAGCGGAGTCTTAATGTGCATGGATTTTGCCAAGATGAGAAGATGGGAGAAATAAGTAGTATGTTTTGGGAGAGGAACCTGGTTGTTCTGACTGAGTGAAACTAAGCTCAAGGGGAAGGGGGAAGAATGTCTTTAGGAATGGACGAAAGGGAGATAACTGTGGTTAGTCTGAGGCCTAAGGCAAAGGAAACTAAGCTCAAGGGGAAGGGGGAAGAATGTCTTTGGAAATGGTCGCAAGGGAAATAACTGTGGTTAGTCTGAGGCCTAAGGCAAAGGAAGAGGTTGCACTTCTGCTGAAGGAGGAGTTGTGAGAGTGTGTCAAAGAGTGTAAGAAAGTGAGCCTCAGACAATAGTGTATGGAAATGAGAGTGGATCATGGGAAGTAGGTGACTGTCAGTGCCTCTGCATTTGGTAGCGAGTGCAGAAAGGAAGAGAGGCGACTATTTCCGGAGGAGCTGAGTGGGTGCGCCAGCTATTTTGATGCGTGGAATCCAGTCATATTAATGGTAATTTGAATGCTCGAGTGGTTGATGTGGCAGTTAAGAATAAGTTGAGGGTCATTGGACACCCAGTGTGAATAAAAATGGCGAACAACTTGTGAAATTGTGTGTCGAAAAAGGGACTGGTGAGTAAGAATACTAGGTTTAGGAAGGGGGAGAGTGGAGTTAATGGTGGAAAGGCATTACTAGATATGTGATATTTGAAAGGCTCGCTAAAGAGACTCCTGCATGTAAATAACATGAGAGAGGAAGCTGGAAGAATGTCTGATCATTACTTGGTCTTGGCGAGGGTGAAACTTTGTAGAGGCTTCAGGAGAAATAGGAAATGCTATGGCTAAGAGGAGGGTGGGGAAAGTTAGTGAGCTTAGAAAAAGGGTTTGTATGAGGAGATGCCAGGAGAGACTGGATGAAGAACGGCAAAAGGTGTGACAAACGAAACGAAGGAATGAAGGTATTTAGGCATTCATTGTTTATATACACACAAAAAAAATACTGTGCGGCAGGTGGGAGATGGGCATGTGAGAAGAGGTAGTGAGTTGCGGGAAAAAGGAGTTAAGTTGTTCTTGAAAGAATTGTAGAAGAGATGGAATGAATATTATGAGGGTCTTTTGATTGTGTTAGATGACAGGATGGCAAATGAGAGCTATTTGGGACATGATGGTATGTCAAGTGAGAGAGTTATAGAAAGTAGCTTGGTGAAAAAGCTTCGTGTAAGATAAAGTATATCAAAGCGGCTGGATTGCGTGAAATTCCAGTTGAATTTCTCAAGAAAGGAAATGATTGTGTTGTTGATTAATTAGTTTGGAAAGTGAGTCAGTTGCTACTTGCAAACTCGAGTGAGTAACTGATGAAATTTGTGTATGAGTTTAGAAGAGTGAGTGAGTGGGGAAAAATGAGTTAAGGTGAATAGAAATAGCATTATTAAGTTTAGCAGAAGGAGACAGACTAGTTGGAGTATGAGTCTGAAAGGAGAGAACCTAGAAGGTGTGGAGGGTCTTAGCTACTTGGGAGTAGACATGGCAACCATGGAAGCTGAAGTAAACCACAGGGTGGATAAGGGGGCTAAAGGATCTGAAGATTATTGGAAAGAGATGTTACCATTTCTAGGTGGAAAGGTGAGTATGTTTGATGGTATAGTAGTCCCGACAGCGCTGTATGGATACGAAAGGGGGTGGGTCTAGATAACAGAAGTACGGAAGAAGGTTTATGTACTGCAACTGAAATGCTTGAAGACGATATGCTGTATAAAGATAGAAGTAGTAGAAGGAGGCGTATGACTGAGAGAGACGAAGGGGATGTCCCTGCAAGTTTTTCGACGTATCGAGAGGATGAGTAAGGAAAGGCTGACTGAGAGGGTACATATGTCAGGAGTGGAACGAACAAGACGAGAAGGAGGCTGAGGACGAGGCTGGAAGATGAAGTGGAAAATACTTGGTATAATCCTGATCTGAATATGCAGGAGAGTGTGAGGCATGTATGGGATCGATCAAGATTGGAGTGATGTAATTCGTATGAATGAAAGCGAGGAAAATGTATATAGTTTTCAGCCATCACGCCTCTCATACCTCCCACCACAGTAACCTTCCCACACCACCCACAACCCTCCTCCTGAAACGTCCACTTACCATCACACATCAGTCCTACTATCAGCCCCAGACTCGTTATACACCACGGTACATCCACCACGTATCGTCTTCTCGACAAAATTCCCCTCACCCTTCACGCATACCCCCTCTTTACAACCGTTCCCACACCCATTAGACATCACTCCCTACCACAGCAACACTTACCCATGTTAAAACATCACCCGTGTAGTAATAGCGTGCTCGTATAGTACACCACACCAACCCCGAGTTACTGTGAGTAACCATCTCCTGTGTCCGAATGGCTGCGCATCCCTCCATGGAGTTACTGTGAGTGACCATCTCCTGTGTCCGAATGGCTGCGCATCCCTCCATGGAGTTACTGAGAGTAGCCATCTCCTGTGTCCGAATGGCTGCGCATCCCTCCATGGAGTTACTGAGAGTAGCCATCTCCTGTGTCCGAATGGCTGCGCATCCCTCCATGGAGTTACTGAGAGTAGCCATCTCCTGTGTCCGAATGGCTGCGCATCCCTCCATGTATCTTGTGCGCGGGCGGTGCCGCACACCCGTCTTTGCTGCTGGTGTAACTGTGGTGTGACGACCACCGACTCCCCCCCAAGGCAGGCTAGGCTTGGCTGGCAGTCACTCAGACGCGCTGCCGACCGCCTCATTTTGCTGGCAAGTCAGCCAGCCGCGGTTTAAACTAGCCACCCACGCCGCGCACCCAGGGCATCACGGGACCCGTCTTGGTGACTTATCTGTGTAATCAGAGAGAGCGCATGAATGATGGCCGCCATCATGGCGTTTGCATGACCGAGGGATAAGACGGGGGGGAGCCATTGTCGGGATGTTGTAAGTGTCGCTCGCTCTGAGATGTGGTGCGCCTATGTCCTCAGGACCTCTTTGCTGCTTATCGTAACGCTGCTGCTGGTGTGTAGTTGTAACTTACGAGAATATTCTGCCAGAATGCAGGGGGGCCAGCGCGGAGCATTCACTGCCGTAGAAAGATCTAGAGTTCGAAAGAACGTAGTCGTGTGAGTTACGGTGTTGTCATGCGTGAGATGGGGAGAGACTGTGGACTGAAAGCCAGCAGCCCACGTGTGGGTGAGGCAGAGAGAGAGAGAGAGAGAGAGAGAGAGAGAGAGAGAGAGAGAGAGAGAGAGAGAGAGAGAGAGAGAGAGAGAGAGAGAGACTGCGATGGCGCGATAAAGGGAGGAGGGAGGTTCATTAAATATTTGGGATGTTTAACGAGGACGTTAACACAACAGTAGGGTCATAACTGTTACAGAAACTAACTGAGGAAGTTTTATCTGGTGGATGTTCTGATGCATGAAGATTACATGAGCCTTAGAATTTACATCCCAGAAAATGGTATAAGAATCAAATCGTAATATTGTTGTTCTTTGTCTCTTCAAGTGAATAATCACTTGAAGTAAACAAATATACATCACAGAACCTCACACACACACACACACACACACACACACACGAAGTGTTATACACTCAGTTCAGAGATAATGAACACAGAAAGCCTATTACTTACTACTACTACTACTACTACTACTACTACTACAAGGCCTTCATGTCCACCTTCTTTCTTAAAGTTGGATGATCGTTCGATCAGGGAATAATCAAGAGAAACCTGAGGCTTGCCAAGAACGACTAGAAAGTAGATTTCAGTATCTGTTTCCAAAGCAAAGAAACATCACGTCTGCTTAAAAACAACCCAGCACCAAGGCCAGCGACTTTCCACAGGAATCATGTCATATATGAATTCCAATGCGATCGCGAAGACTACATACACTCCCCGTTCGTCGTATATCGGCATGACCACTGATAAGTTGCCTCCAACGTCCCGCTTTTGATAAGTACAGAGTGGGCGCCCGAAAACACATCAGTGATCTTGCCTTAACACCACCCTTGCGAGAGAGATGTTAGAGAAAGGAACGTCCATATTAGACACTTCAACCCAACCCTAGACGCCTTTAGGTATTTGAGGCCCTCTGCATCAAGCAGAGATCCCCCTAATATGAACAGGCAGACAGACGGTCTTCTGGTGTTACCTAGCGCTCGACATCTGACTTCCCCCAGCGAGGGGAACTGGTGGTCACGTAGGAGTACGCCTCGCTAATCTGGGGCGGCAGGCTTTCATTGGTCAGACGTGAGAGTACTCGCTTGGCACATTCATCTCTTATAACTGTTCAGTAATTTTTTTTTTCATTTTTCTATCCTGAACTTGTATGCAGAAACCTGGACCTGCCGTACTGTCCCTTACACTTGAGAAAGATACAAGTCACGGAACGCTGTGCTATGTTACTGTATGCCTAAGAAGTATGACATCACTGGTTCCTACTTGAGTTTGGCTCAATCCTGCTGTGAACTTGGGCCAGCTTGTTGGTAGTCTGCCTAAGCAGTATAAGGGAATCGTTAGGCATATTGAGGACATCAGCAAGTAAATGATAAATGCTTAATGAATAGTTATATTCAATGAAACGTGTTTGACAGATCTCCTTTCTACACACACACACACACGTGTATATATATATATATATATATATATATATATATATATATATATATATATATATATATATATATATATATAATGAGCCTCTGAAGCCACTGAAGGAACAACATATATTCACTCTCTGCGTTGCATCTCATGTGTGCAACAGACATTGGTAATAATGTTATGAGGGGTATTATCCAGGGTATGACGGTCTTGCGTGTCTAGCCACACTGCTATAATATCATAATAGGCAGTTCCGTGCGTCTTTTGTTTTTTACCGTCAGGGAACACGTTACTTTATTAAGGTAACATGATTTTCTCAATTACAAGGCGGGAACTAACTATAACTTTGGAAGACTTGGAATAAAAATGACATAAAATCCCGTATCCGTACACCCTCTTTCGTTCTTTTCTCTTGGGTGAATATTTACGATCACGTAGGAATTAACTTGACAACCTCACATGGGCCAATAAGACAGAAATAGCGTCCCATATGGTCAATCATTTGGTGGAGTATAAGACTCGAGCAGTAATTGAGTTTCGAGACTTATGACAGGGTCTTGTGGGAGCAGCAACCTCCCCATCAGAGTAATCGTGTCTTTTGCCCTTTTTTTTTTCTTTTTTTAAGGCAAAGATCATTACTGAGATTTCGGATTATGGTTTTTCTCTTTTTTTTGCTTAAGTAAGGACGTCTTCCACCGGGCTGGGACGATTGTTTTTATGTTTTTTCTTTAGTGCATGCTAAATCCTTGGCGTCCGATGGCACGATTCTTGAGCGAGACTGTACGAGACGTTTGGGCATGTCAAACCCGACCTTTGGGTAAGGGATCTTGATGCTTTACCTGACCCCCAGTAAGGCCAGGTACAAGATCATGCGATTGTACCCAAGAGAGTTGTACCGTTGTGATCATCCGTGCCATGAGTTCAGGTTTTATGACTATTACACTTTAGGAGCTGTTTTACCTGACAACGTACATATGTACGGGAGGAATGTCTTGTGTATATGGGGATTTGAGGGTTGATATATCACGTGCCCCACATTTGCAAGTCTAGGTTCAGTCGTAAGGCAGGGCAGCGGTGTCGCAAACACTTCGCCCTTCTGAGATAATCTTCAAGTTAGCTCAGACGTGCTCAATAAGAGCTTTGTCGTGATTCATAATGCAGCGAATTTGGTCCTTGAGCTGCGACGCCATGAGGGCCCCCAAGACCACAATTGTTAAGCCAGAAATGTCTTTCCACCAAGTACACTACGCCTAAGGGGAGGAGAAGATATGTTCCCACTGAATGAACATAAAATTGTGTAAGTCTCAGATCTCTCCCCAGACGACGTGTGGTATATGACTTCAGCTTACACCGCCCAGTCTTATGAAGTGCTCAGGTTTGTTATGGTGTTTTGCTGTTGAACATCAGACTGCCAACTGTAACCATATAACATGATGTTTTCGTTTCGTGGATATATATGAATATATATATATATATATATATATATATATATATATATATATATATATATATATATATATAGATAGATAGATAGATAGATAGATAGATAGATACTATTTATTTCATTATACTTGACCGCCGTCTCCCGCTTTAGCGAGGTAGCGCAAGGAAACAGACATAGGAATGGCCCAACCCACCCACATATACATGTGTATACATAAACGCCCACACACGCACATATACATACGTATACTTACATATACATACACAGACATACACATATATACACACGTACATATTCATACTTTCTGCCTCTGTGTGTGTGTGTGTGTGTGTGTGTGTGTGTATACTGAATGCGTCAGTGCTGAACAAATACAGAATTGAAAAATATTCATAAATCTTCTTTGCCAATTTCGGAATTACTCAAGGCTTTTAGTAATGCTGGGATGACCCCTTTGCGTGTCATTACCTAGGCATGAGCGCCAATCAGTGTCTGAAGCTGGAATTGCGCAAAGACCCAGCTATAGTTAACTCCGTTCAATATATATTTTTTTCTTAATACTAAAGAGTTTTGTTGTGAGCTGTGTTAGCAGATTGTTTTGCGAGTGCTGATCTGTTCAAAGAGAATTTGAGAATGATGAATCGTCTATAGTAATATAGATCATCGAAACTCGTTCCTTTAATATTCTATGATGATATGCTTATGTCACTAATTTCATTGTTTTACAGTAGCGTGACGCTGAAGATATTGTCTCCAAAGCGGAATATTCCATGAGAATCTTGCATGTTTACTGTAGTGAATATTTTCAGATGCAGTGATAAGTATAAACAGAATTCATTTAATGTATCAAGCTGACATTAGCTGGAAAAGGTATACAGTACTTACCCAGAGCAGACGTCATCATGCCAGGTGGCATCCACCGAACACGTATGTTTTATGTGGTCGAGAGTGACGAGCAATGACTGAGGTAAAGTTTCCTTTAATATCTCAGCTCTATTTTTCGTCTCAGCTGGTCTGTGGATTCGGGGCGTTCGGGAACTTCAATCCTGGCCAGAGATTAGAGAGACGTTTCATAAGTTTTTAAGCTTTGGTATCTTGGTGATGATGAGTAAGCTTCTCTTGATATAAATATACATCAGTTCCTGACTAAATGTATAATTTCGTGTATCATCGGCTTGTGAGCTTATTGCATATTTAAAGTCACTGTCCTTGAATACCTGCCTTCAGTTCGTGAATTGTTCGTAATATTTCCCCAGAATTTCTAATTTAGGGTTAAGGTACACTTCATGAACTGAATCTGTAGGTCTGACGATTGGAAATTGGATGAAGCTAATTTTTCAGGTTGATACCAGGGATAAAAGACCTGAATCATTATACCTTAATCCATAAACTTAGCCAAAGACGAGGGCGAAAAGAGACGAACAAGGATCAACAGAAGAAAAAAAATATATAAATTCGCGACTACAGTAATTCTTTCTCAACAGATGGCGCTGCGGTCGTGTTTACAAAAATGATCATAATTCCCCGTGAGGCTGATTACAAGGCCCTCATTGTCGAGCCTTTTCAAACTCAAACCTTTATCAGATATGATTCTTAGTGAAATATTTGAACAAAACTAATCAACAACCTTTCATAATCTCAGGTAATCTTAAATCAGTCTAATCGATTAAATCAAACTAGATATGTCAGAATGGTGTACCTTACCTCTCGAGACACTAAGTTGCACAATACACGTCAGATTAGCAGTGTGGACACTCCAGGACTGGACAAAGCTATTCACTTTCAACGAGATAAAAGAATAAGTGACTGACAATGTAAGTTAAGTAGGTATGCCAATGTATTTCGTTTCAAGCCATCATATTTCTGAGTCTAAAGCTTTATTTAGGACGGTTAGTGCTGCGAATGTACGTTTCAAGTCGTCACTGTTGTCATCTGATCTCATTGTCTGCGGAGACAAATTCTTACAAGCTACTCCTTGCCGTACCTTGAAATTTCTCATGTGCTGAAACTTCATGTATACGTAACTGAAACCAGAAAAGTTATAGGTCAGTCAGAGGTTGTAGAAAGTGTCGTCTGCTAGCATAGAAATGAAAACAGGCGTGGAGTTCATCTCAAATTACAAATTGAATTAGTAAGCTATCTCAAAAACTTTACATTTTGTGCTGAGAGCTGACATAATGATCAGTTAGTATCGTACATATTTTCTTGCCCTGATATCCGTACCCTTAGGTCATTGCCTACTGATGTGTACCATAGAAGGAAATACTACGGTTACGTTACATGGAAATAAGTTTATTTATATTCGGGTTGTCGGCCGCTTCGAAAACTTTGAGCTACCTGAACCCCTTTTAGGGCACGAGGAGTCGCGGCCCCCATCCGCAGGGGAACAGAGAAGTCCGACTCTGCTTCGCTGCGCTCGAAGTCTCATTTGCATGTCCCCCTTGTTATGGACAGGGATACCGATTTGTTGTGGCGAGAGTGTCTGCCCGATGTGTAACAACAGCTGTTTCTCTATAACCCCCTTTCCCGTGAAGCATCGAAATACTATCTCGTGAACCCTCGTGACGCCTTTCCACAAAGCCCCGACTCTCCCACTAGGGGAAGCCATAAACCCACTCTCCCATGAATCATTGATCACTGTCAACTGAAGCCTCGAAATTCTTAGAATCAATGTTTTACACACTTGGAACCCAAGATCGAAAATTGGATTCGAGACAGACGATCCTGCTTCAAAGTCAACTGTACCCTGAGTGAACGGGGTACAGGAGGTGTTTGCTTTAGGGAATTTCCTGTGGTCCAGGTAATCTAGTGAAAACATTGATGGACAATTCTAGTCAGCCGAAAAAAATGTTTTTGTGTGTGTCTAAGAAAATAAGATGTTTCGGACGAACGAATAAATATTATGGGGAAAGACGGGAAGAGGCTAAATTGCTGTTACCGATTTTCGTGGTTGCTTGGGGTAACTTGTAAAATCTAGGATGGTATCGGTGATTTGGGGTTGTTCTTGGCGTAAGATTATTTTTTGTTAATCTTGTTAGAATAGTTAATCATATAAGAATACTTGGCTGATTTGGTAAGTCCAGGTTACTTCATCTAGTATGAGTAACGGTGTCTGTTCGCATGTATATTCATTCCTTAGAATAATTTGGGTAAGGCGGTGATATACCACGTATATTTTTGCCGTCTTTCTTCATTCGTCATATCTCAGGTTTTCTACGAATCGTCCACAGAAACGCGTGGGGAAAGCTTCAGCCAGCGAAAATGATTTTCTCTGGGCTCCCATCGGACGCGGATTGTAATTGTGTAGGCCCTGTTATCAGTCTTATGCATATGTTATAATGTTTATTTCCACTATTACATTATAATAATTGTGCTTTTGAATACGTACAAATGTATAATTAGAATATAAGTCATGTATTTCAAGTTACCCAGCAAAATATGTTCAGACCGTCAACTGATGACACTCGACCGAAAACTAACATTGAGGAGCGAGCGAGCGGCAGCAGAGAGACACTCCTGATTTTCCCCTGTAGCCATGGTTTTACCCAAAGCCTTTACGTTTTCTCCCTTTTCTTTTTCAACTGCCTGTACACACTCAGGCAGTTTAATGTGGCAATAGTCAGCAAGAATTGTTCCGGCTCCATCACGGCGGACTGTTTGTTATATGTAGAATCGCTAGGTTGGGACGGGAGTTCTCGTTGCAATGTGAACTTCCGGAATCCAACCCACAGAAAACTGTGTATCCCATTGGTATCCGTTGTGTCTTGTGTAAACGTACCTTTATTCCTCTGCCCGTATTATCATCCGAGACTTTTCCCACCCTCGCCGCTTCTCATGTTGATGTCGAACAACCACGAGGAAGAGGGCACATGGATGCATCGCCCCAGTCCTCACCGTTCGTCGTCCCTTCTCTTTTCGATGCTTTCTGTACATTTGAGCCACACAGGAGACCTCTACTCTATGTCCCTGCTCTTACATCCCCAGTCGTATTGTCTAGAATTTTCTTTTAGAACCACTTTCTATCATTTCCTACCCCACCCAGTAACTCTACAGATGTTGGGTGCAAATTTTCTCTTTTCTCTCCAATGTTTTTAGTAAGATTTTGTCTTAATGGCACGCGTCTGGTCACCATATCTTTGAATCCATCACATCGTATTCTCTCCTGATCACTGGCGTAGTTTGAATTTATGCAATACAATCTCAGCAGTGAAGTTGCAACCGTCCTCCAACACCACCTCACGCAAAAATTACATGACACCTTTTCCACAACAGTGACGAAGTCTATTCATCCAGCTACATGACTGAGTGGCTGTCAGATTACCCACAAAAGCCCTTTTTCCTACAAAATCTTTAAGCTCTTACTGTGTAAGTCATCGTTCTCTCTCTCCATTCCACTTTGGTCTCTTGACTGGTCTTCCATTACCTCTTGCAGACGACAATGTGAAAGTCCACTCACATGCCACACGATGACTCCTCAGTCACATGACTGCGACGTAATGTGATGGCAGGGTTTGATTTCACGGATCCAAATTGCTTCTGTCGCGTGTGGGGGTGGGCGTGTATGATTTTTGCATGACTTCATTTTTCTTAGGGTTTGTGGTCTACCTTCATTTAAGGGAGATGTTCGGAAGATCTCTCGTATGTTTACTTATTATTGATCCTTGTTGTAGATGTCATGTGTACCGCTTGATTAACGGTCGGGCTGGTCACGAACTGTCGTGAATGTGTATGAAGGTAAATGCAATACTTTTAGAGAATGAATTCGGTAATAAGAATCGTCTCCAAGATGTAAGTCTTATTAATTACTTTCTTACATCCCACAGGCGGGAGGAGCTCGTGGGATGAGTTTTGCTTCACTTTGGACCACTGACAGACGTGAGAGGATCAGGACCATGGAAATGCCTCCACTGGGATCAGGACCATGGCTATACCTCCACCGTGATCAGGACCATGGTAATACCTCTACTAGGATTAGGACCATGGATATACCTCCACTGGGATTAGGACCATGGAAATGCCTCCCCTGGGATCAGGACCATGGCTATACCTCCACCGTGATCAGGACCATGGTAATACCTCCACTGTGATCAGGACCATTGCTATACCTCCACTGTGATCAGGACCATGGAAATGCCTCCCCTGGGATTAGGACCATGGATATACCTCCACTGTGATCAGCACCATGGTTATACCTCCACTCCACTGTGGAGCATATTAGGGTAAGTGTCCCCTCCTCATGTTCTGGAAGTAGGACCTTAGCCGTAGTGACAAATGGGTAAAACGTAGCAACGAAAACTGAAAGTAAGAGCCAGGAAGTTAAACCTTCTGAACTACTTTTGACAACTTCTTATTTTCCTAAAGAAGACTTTGCTTTCACTTTTCGTTGCTACTTTTTTTTTACCCGTTCTGGCAATAGCTGGAACGTAATTCCATAGAGGCATGTTGGTTCAAGGAGAGGTGTATCCCTCTTCTTTGCTCTCATGCCTGTGTAGTTTCTCAGTGTTATAGAAGTTCCAGATCTAGACTGGAAGTTAGTTTTCATCTCTCTCGCAACCACAGACAGGTAAAGTGTCTACAAAGGTTAATATTGGAGGCGATTGTGTTCATGTATAAGTTAGACTGATATGAATATGGGATATGTATTTGTTTTTCTCAATTCCCAGCTTTTTTAATGGATTATATATATATATATATATATATATATATATATATATATATATATATATATATATATATATATATATATATATATTATCCCTGGGGATAGGGAAGAAAGAATACTTCCCACGTATTTCCTGCGTGTCGTAGAAGGCGACTAAAAGGGGAGGGAGCGTGTGGCTGGAAATCCTTCCCTCTCGTTTTTTTTTTTTTTTTAATTTTCCAAAAGAGGGAACAGAGAAGGGGGCCAGGTGAGGATATTCCCTCTAAGGCCCAGTCCTCTGTTCTTAACGCTACCTCGCTAACGCGGGAAATGGCGAATAGTATGAAAAGAAAAAATGAAAATATATATATATACCTTTCGTTGCCACCCTGCCCCAGGAGTTCCTTTTATCTTTATGAGGCTTCTGCAAACTCTGAAAGCTAGCTACCCGTCGGAACCACAGGTCATAAAGTGTTATGATGTTGTGTGTGCGTCTGTGTGCAGAAACTGCAGGGCAGTAGAGCAACATATCCTTGGTGTATTCTTCATGGTAGTGCATCGTAGGTATGAAGGGTCTTAGAATATACTGAAGTGATGTTTGTAGTGTTGTAGAGATGGCTGATGTCCAGAGCGTAAGCGGGAAAGTGTGACTCGGATTTGTCTAGGGAGTGTGGTTTCTGATGGGTGTATGTCTGATGGGTTACGAGTTCGAGACTGAGTTAGGAGGTCTCATGTTAAAGTGCTTGTGGAGTTATTTCAGTGAGAGTGTTTTTTGTCGGTGTTGTTTGCATTTGTTGGGAGTGAAAGTCTCCGGGAATAGAGGTTACTTAAGTGAGAGTCGGTGACAAAACCTTATATTGTACTTAGGGTTTGGTGGTAGTTATAGCATGGTTTGGACGGAAGGGATCTTGTGTTGCTACATACGATTGAGTGCCAAGGAAATGTCCAGGTGAGACTTTACAGAGAGGACCTTTTGTTTCATTGTGAAGGTGTCATTTGAGTTGTTTGTGGTTACCACGCAGCTGGTGATTGTTGTAAATGCTTTCTTCTGTGAGGTCTTGCAGCTTTGTTATACTTGCTTTTGAAAGTGTGGGGAAACTATAGGTAGGTGAGGAGCATTGTTCAAAGTGGAGCGGATGAATTGTTCGTGGAGGATGTTGTTCGATATCTGGCTCCATTTAGTGTTCTGAGGGCATTTTGTTTGCGTGTTGCTTTTGTATTGATATGGGTGTGAGGAGTGCGTGTCGTGTGTGTCATATATAATGCCATGAATGGCTGGTGTTCTGCTCAGTGTTCTGCGGCCAATTAGTTTGTGGCTGGTGACTGAAAATATATGTGGAAAGGCAGGTGGGCAACTGGTTCAGAAAGTATGGAAGCTGGGTACCGTATCCATTCGGCTAAGGAGCTCGTAATATAGGAATGGCCTTTCGATTACCCAGTTTCCTCACTAAGGGAGGAGTTTCGAATCCTGTTATCGAAGAATTTGTATATGTGTGACATTGGACGTCGTTTTATTACATTTGTCGTTCATATATCTCCGAGTGCGACAGTTCTGCCGGTAAAATGTTGAAAGCTCGTTGCTCGCATACGTGACGTCGAATGATAATCATTTCTCGATTATAGGCACCATGGCCGAGTGAATAACATTTCCAACTCCAACACTATCGGCGGCGGTTCGAATCCTGCTGTTGGGGAGTTTGTTATGTATACAAAATTGCGCGTTCGTTGTACTATGTTCGTCGTTATGAGATGACTATAAATAGCGCATTCTGTTGCCTGCGTTGTTTCAGCTATACTATATAATAAATAAAAGAATGCAGTTCGTCTGGTGGTAAGCGTAACAGAACTCCGAGTTGAAGGATCAAATTAAAGAAAACGAACCCAGTAATGTTGGCCCAGTGGTGACACCCCTTCCCGAAGGAGATGAGGTCTCGCATAGTATAGGGTGAGCGGAGGGGTACTTGTTTACAAGGAGGGAAAGAGGAGATAAGAAGTCATATAAGACGTATCTTTAGGCAGGTATGTTATCCTGAGTGATTCGTGAATGAGGCTTACTGGAAAGCGAGGAAGATATCTTATACATCTAGTAACACAAATGTGGAAGATGATACGATTGAATGTCTGGTGTTGCCCTACTCTCCTACCTTAGCTAATGTGAGACAGGTACTGAGAAACCGTGCTCTTAATGTTGCCTTCCAGTACAATACCACTTTCAATAAGACCCCAAAAGTAGGCCAAATTATCCCATAATTGGGAGTGTTTACGCCGTCAGATGTAATAAGGCATGTAAAGATGTATATATATACATTGGCCAGACCGGTAAAGCAGTAAGTGAGAGATGCTGTTGACACCAGCATTCAGTACGCAGGGATGACCACCAAAAAATTCCGATCGCTAAACACTGTCATGAAAGGATCACCACGTAGACCTTTACAACCTAATTACATTGTACCCCTCTTCTGATTATGATATCCGTAACGTCATTGAATCTGTCTTAATTGTTGATACTAAGAACTTTGATTTGTCCTCAGGTAACTTAAAAGCACATCCCATAACCATCCAAATCATTATCCAAGAATTATAAAGAAACGTTAACATGAGAGAACCTCCCTTAACCACAAGGCAACCCTCCACCCACACACACACACACACACACACACACACACACACTTTCCCTTTATCGGTCAGGCTAGTGTGTAGTCGAGAATGGCATAAGAGAGACTGGATTTTTGTGGTGGTGTTGGGATTTAACAAAAGCTTTCTGAATTCTTTGCACCTAATAAGGCTGATTTTCTCCACGAAACATGTAGTGATGCACGTAAAGAAAAATTATATGTTGAATTATCTGAACTACTGAATTGCTATTTCACTTTATATGTATATATATATATATATATATATATATATATATATATATATATATATATATATATATATATGCGCACTTAAATACACCATGATGCGACAGTAAAATGGGACAACATGCAAAGTCGGACTTACGAAGGTAGAAAATATTCCCCTCGTATCAGATACACATTTCCATCCTTGTCATTTGTGAGATCATATAACATGTAGGAGCAGAGAGATCTCGGAGCTTTTCTTGGGCCAGCCAGCCAGCCAGAGGCTCCCACTGAACGGAGGGCCTCAACCTAGTAAACACATCCTGGCCTGACGAAATATTGCAGCGCTGAGATCTCTCTCGTCCGGCCGTAAAGTTCGTCCGGGTGAGTCATGTTTGCCTGTAATGGCTAGGGTGCGTTAGGTGTGTGTGTGTGTGTGTGTGTGTGTGTGTGTGTGTTTGGAAGGGTGATGGCTCGTCATGCTCCGGTAGTGAGTGAAGTTTCGTGTGATCTTTGCATGAGAATCTCTTCGACTCGTTCGATTAGCATCTGGAAAGCTGTGTCTTTTGGTGGTGGTTTATGGCAAATTGATGGATGCCTCTTTTACCGCTTCAAGTCCCGGTTGTTCTTTTCACAGGATAAACGAAATCGTTATTGTGAGAGGGTTTATTTAGAGGTCATTGTGGCCTTTGTTCTCCTCCGCCTGGGTTTCGGATAAGCCACGCAGCGTTGCCAGGTTCACGGAGTGTGCGTTTATCTTCTGCTGTTGCTATGTCCTCGTTGGATTTGGGTTGGTAGTGATGCTAAGTCTATCTTACCGTTCTGTTTAATAGTATTGAGTTGAATTGTACACACACACACACACACACACACACACACACACACACACACACACATATATATATATATATATATATATATATATATATATATATATATATATATATATATATATATATATATATATACATATATATATATATATATATATATATATATATATATATATATATATATATATATATATATATATATATATATACCACGCTTATAGTGTAAAAGTATTTCATTACATCATTTTTAGCATGCGTCTTGCATAATTTCATGGTATGTCCTCTAATTGCTCTATCACGTATTTACCTCGAAGAGCTGTTCACTGTCCACATCTTCAGTCTGTTTTAAGAACCTAACATAATGTGATCAGGTCAACCATAACTCCGCACTGTACGCGTGTGTGTGTGTGTGTGTGTGTGTGTGTGTGTTTTGCTATAACCCATAACCTATATGGTCTGACACATTCTCTGGCCACAGGTATTCACAGTCACCAGGCCATAGATGTCAGTCGGTATAATACGTCTGTTAAACCTCCCCAGCACTCCAGCGTACCATAGATGTTATCATCCAGTCTGTCTGTCTTTTAGATGACTTCACATAAGAAGTGAGGACACAGCAAGAGGCCTAGTGGCCCGTGCTATGCAGATCTTGAGTCTGTTAATTCTCCCCAGGACTCCAGTGTACCATAGATGTTATCATCCAATCTGTCTGTCTTTTAGATGACTTCACATAAGAAGTGAGGACACAGCAAGAGGCCTAGTGGCCCATGCTATGCAGGTCTTGAGTCTGTCCACCCTACAGCCAACCGCCTGAACCCATAAACACATCTAACCTTCGTTTAAAGCTACAGAAAGACCTGGCTTCCACCACTGTGAAGTCATGGGGCGATATCTCTCATACATTATGAATCGTGGAGGAGATCTGTAGTGAAGCAGTTTCACTGAGAGGAGGAGAAAGCCTCCCGACTGAGTATTTGTTCATTAACTGGGATGTGATGTCAATTTGGCTACCATTATACCCTGCGTTGCTTATTAATAGCGTCGACTTCGTGAATAGAAGGGCATTACGTGAGCAATTTAAACCGTTGATTTGTGAAATTGTATCGCCACGCCTGGCTGATTATATATCTAGATTTATTCTCTGCTGCTGGAGACTCTAAAAAATTTTGTATATTTTTTTTTTTTTTGTACATTTTCTGTAGAGTCTGTGAGGATCTTGTTTACGTCTTGTTTACGTGCACAGCTGTGACGAGTCAGGGGTCTGGGTGACGTGCACACGGCTGATTGATGCACGGCGGGGACAACCTTCGTTGCTTTTAGCTGTACGGTTGCGACCTGCTGCGGTCGAGGGGAGGTGCATGGCTGGTATCTGCACGGCAGGAACCAGCCACAGGCGGAGCTGAGGATAGATCCAGCGGGTGTTAAGGTGTATGAAGGATTCCACATATATTCGGGAGATTTAACTTGCTCTTCTTTGTCTCCCTTTGGCTTGTACACGCTTACATTAATGGTAAGAATCTGTAAGAATTATGATCAAGATTTGGAGATATACTCCGGGGTAACGCGATGAGGCGCTCATTTGCTTATTGATCCCAGGGTTTATCCAAGGGAATGCCCAGAGAGACATTCCTCCTCATCGCAGCAACTCTTTGCAGCTTCAGTTACCCTTCTGTCCGTCTCCACGACGTCGCTTTCGTGCCTTCTCCAGGAGCATGTGTGTGAAGTGACTCTGTCTTAGTGGCAGCCTCCGCAACCGAAACACAAATGGGGACGAATCTTCACAAGAGAAGGTCCCGGCGTGCTAGATGAAACCTGGCGCATCTATCAACATGAAAGCCTCCGAGAAACGTGTCATTTTCTCATGGTACTGGACTTAACGATGCTGGGGGAGGGACCAGTAATACGCCTTTTCTCAAACTTGCGAAGTGATCTCCGTGTTGATGTGCAATTACCTCGGCGACTCAGCGTTTTTCTTAAATTATTCGTTAATAGAATCTTACTTGTCAGCTTAATGGTTTTGTCGTTCGTATATGTTTCCTGTTTTTATTGTTCCTGAGTGCTGGAGACATGACCTCTCTTCGTCAGAGAAATACACTAGCTAACAACGCGCTTGAAGATACATGCCTTGCTGAGATGGCTGTCTGAATACTCTGTGCTGGGTGAGTCCGTAACATTATAAACTCGGTCGACCAACTCGAGCATCTGTTTAACGATGGGTCGGCCCAGACCATGTTGTGGGCTGCAGCATCCTAAGGGCATCAGTCAAGCTCTCCATGACACCAGGGAGAGAGTCCTTGCCCCAAGCACGCTTGAACATGGGAAGGTCAGGCAATAAGGACCTCCGTGCTCAGATTTTGGTCTTATGAGACCCAAAACTCCTGCTGACTTCACCGATGTCGCTTGTCGACAGACTGCAGAGCCTGACGCTGGCTATCCAGTGCTTAATTGAGCCCATCGCCAATGACATATATCTCCATCATCAAGCGAAATGTTGAAGTCATCAACTGGATACATCGACATCAGTAAATACGTGTAAACCATCCGCTAGACTCACCCATACCACTAAGAAGCCACATCTGAATCATCGTTTAGATATAACAATAACTGTACTTGAACATACCCATATCAGCAGCAGTCTAGCAGACAGACCCACACACGTCTGTATATTTTACACATGGAAGGCTGCACATGTCTTAAAGTGCGTGCACACGCTTCTATGAACCACTGGAAGCGCCCAAGTAAGCAATTTGCAGATTTTTATCACCCATTGAATGTGTGGAGGTCAGCAGCTGTGGCAGTACGCCACCCCCAAGTCGCCAATTAGACACGCCCACATCCCTAATTAGACGTTTGCTGGCGCAGCACAGCCTAGAATATCCTAACTAGCAACAGCTCAGTGATAAGGTGTGCCTGCTCATCAACAGGATGTGCAGCGATGGAAAGTCGATAGGCTATATTTGAGCCATATGTGCGCGTACCTACCTGAACTTCTTTGTTTTTTCTTCTTCTCTCCCCTACCTTTCTTTTAACTTCTTTTCATCCTCTTCTCTCCCTGTTCATTGTCCTGCCACTGCCTCCTGAGCAGCTTAGAAATAGCTTCTGACTGAGTTAGGAAAGAGATGAGAAAAACGAGGCAACTCATTGCTTGAGGAAATCGTGGAGATTGTTTTGACTTCAGGACAGCGGCTCTGAATGTTCTTAATGTCAACAGTTGTTGTGTTATTATGTCCTGCTTTTGCCGTCGGGAAATCTTATTTCCAGTTTAGTTAGTCCCCCCTCCCATGCAAGACTCTGAGAGAATCCCTTGGGCCAGACGCATTAATCCTGTTTTACAAGAAGATATATATATATTCCAGCTCCGCATTTTGTGTTGTTCTCCAGTTGTGTTTTTCCACGATGGTTTGAATGGGGAAGACTTTGAAACGTAAAGAGATACATTAGTCCTGTATAGGGAGAGTCCAAGCTGGAGACAGAGTTTTTTGGGCTGCTGCTGCTGCTGCTACTGAAGTCATGCTATTTGCCTGGGTCACACACAGCTTGACACACGAGTCAGTCTTCCTCCCCCTCCTCCTTTTTTTTTTTTTTTTTTTTGTTTTCGTCTCCAAGCGCCTGCGTCTCTGCAAGGTACATACTACGTAAATCCCACGCAAGAATGCAGCCAGTCGCTGATGGGATGGGAGAGACGGGAGGGTGGTGGGGTTCAAAACGGGGAAAACGGCAGCAAAGAGCTGGGCAAACATAGTGCCATGCACTGGGTTAGAAAGAAACGGCTGACGGAATTTCAAAAAAAAAAAAAGGGGGGGGGGGGGGGAATCCTCCTGGTCGCCAGTGAGGTAGATGCGTCATGAGAGTTGTAGAAGGACGGGTTCTGATGACTCGCTAAATTAAGCGTTTGAGACTAGCGCTTAAACACTTCCATCCATCTTGGTTTCCTTTTTCCCCGAAATCCTCCTCCTCCTCCTCCTCCTCCTCCTCCTCCTCCTACTACTACTACTACTACTACTACTACTACTACTACTACTCCTCCTCCTCCTCCTCCTCCTCCTCCTACTACTACTACTACTACTACTACTACTACTACTACTCCTCCTCCTCCTCCTCCTCCTCCTCCTCCTCCTCCTCCTCCTCCTCCTCTCTCTCTCTCTCTCTCTCTCTCTCTCTCTCTCTCTCTCTCTCTCTCTCTCTCTCTCTCTCTCTCTCTCTCTCCGGGGTGAGGGGGACGACATACTCTCCTTACCAAAAGACTCCATGGGATGAGAACGGTAGTAGCTTTCCGGGATATGACATCTTGACTGGTGTAAATTATGTTACTCATCATACTTATTTAATTTCCTTTTTCAAGTTAGAAGTGTTTGTGTTTTTTTTTTTCTCCGAATTCCGAACGAAAGTTAAGGATTTAAACGTGTAGTCGCTGCTAAGTTTTTTGAAACAAAAAAAAAAAGAGAAAAGGTGAGCGAATTGTTAAGGGACGAGTAATGGACTGCTAATGGCCATTCCAGAGTGTAAGAGACGGGCAGTCGGTAGTTTGTACGACGTGGCCGGATGTGAGGAGCAAAGAAAATGGTAAGAGGAAGTGAAGGGGGGAGGGTTGGGGGTGGGGGGGATAAAGGGCAGTGTCAGGGAAGTGAAGGGAAGGAGGGCGTAATGTTGGGGGTAGGAGCAGTGGAGGGGAAGTAAAGGAAAAGGGGGCATGATGTCGGCGGAGAAGGGAATAGCGGGCGGGGGCTAGTGACACGAAAGTGAAGGGAAAGAAGCCATAACATCGCGGAAGAAGGTAGTGGAAGCCAGGGGCAATGATGGGAAAGTAAAGGGAAAGAGAGCATGGTGACTGGGAAGATGGGAGTGAAGGGAAAGCGATTGTGGCAGGGAAAGAAGGCATATGATGTTGAGGAAGGACAAACGTGGGAGAACAGAGGAGACAGAGAGATACAGAAAAAGCTAAAAGAAAATAAAAACTAGGTAAGAGTAGGTCGTTCCATAGGGAGATGATATGGTAAGGATTGACAAGAGGAGGAGAAAAAAAATTGTAACCACCAAACGGTGCTTTCAAAAGTTAAACTACAGAAGATGTGAAGATATTCGGTTTCTAGGGACAGTGGTGGGAAATTCTAACTATGCCTGGATTAAGTTTTTGCAATCCTAGTTCTATTTAGATTTTGTTAATCTCCCATTAACTACTTCGAAAATGAGTCCCAGGAAATTACTTTTTGTCAGTACTGAAGTGTTGGACTTAATGTAATTACCTATTGTGTAATTACATGTTTGTAATGTACAGGGGGAAAGTTTTACACTCGTGGTGCCCCATCTGTTCAACTTTCTAGCATCATACAACCCTTAAATTCATGTTCACAGTGTCATCACCTAGTAGTTGTCATCTATCCACCACTCTTATTCTGAGATAGAACTCCGTTACGCATTTTTGAACGAGATTCGTACCCCCTTTCATATTATGGTCTCCAGTAACCCTGCCCTTTGCATCTCTCTGGCTTAAAACTGGTAATATTCGTATTGAGACCTTCTTTCACCGTGTCCCATCCCTATTGCTCTACATTTACTCGGTTGAGTCTTACTAACCATTGGAGCTTGTCTGGATCCTCTGGTAAGGGTATACGATCCTTCTAGCAAGTCATTCTCATAAATCAGAAAGAGCAGTGGGATGTGTGTGTGATTACTAATGATGATAAATATTCATGTTTTACGGTGAAAGAGATTTATACTCGTATTGACCCTTCTTCCACCACAGTGTATACTTCCCATGTCTTGACTCCTGTATATATATATATATATATATATATATATATATGTGTGTGTGTGTGTGTGTGTGTGTGTGCACACCCCAGCCGAGGCAACGTACCTATTTATCGACCAGCCCCGAGAGGTGAGTTGAACAACTGGATTGGCTGTAGGCTGACCGCTGCGCCAAGGGTTCGAATCCATGCGGATTCGAACCCGTTTAGGCTTATACTGTTTGTGCGTGTGTGTGTGTGTGTGTCCTCTTCCCAGATAAGCTTTCGAACATTGTTTTTTCACGAAGTCCAAATAGCTCTCCTCTCTTTAGACGTACGTAAAGCATGCGGAATCAAAGGAACCCTCTGAACCCGTCTGTGCTCGCCCATTAGCCTCTGCTTCAGGACCGACATTTTTCCTCCCCCTTGAAAAGGCACTGGTTCGATCCATTTCTAAAGTAAACCGCCCTGGTCTATTTATGTATCGTTCTGTAATTAATTATAATTCTCAAATCCGTGTTCGTGTGTCTGATCTCCACGAGGATTACAGCAGTTAACCCTCTTACAGATGGATTGTACCATTACATGAGTCCAAAAATCAAGGAAATTCAAGGAAAATCAAGGAAATCAAGGAAAAGATCTGATTTTTGGTTAAGAGTAGAGGAGCCCCTCTTAACGAAGAAAACGGGAATGCTTTGCCTCTCGGGTAACATAATACGTGATGGTTTTCGAGCGGAGATGAAAGCTGAATGGGAGCCAGAGGATTTCTTTCTTTTTTTTCCCCCAAACCTGGTACTCTCCAGGTCCCTCGCCCGAATTGGCCTCAGTGGAAGAGTGATCAAACCATGCACTAAATTAAGAGACAGTCTTAGAGGAAGAGGTGTATATATATATATATATATATATATATATATATATATATATATATATATATATATACATGCACTAAATTAAGAGACAGTCTTAGAGGAAGAGGTGTATATATATATATATATATATATATATATATATATATATATATATATATATATATATATATATATATGGGAGCGGGGGGCTGGAAATCCTCCCCTCTTCTTTTTTTTTTTTTTTTTTTTTTTTTTTTTTTTTTTTTCCAAAAGAAGGAACAGAGGGGGCCAGGTGAGGATATTCCAAAAAAGGCCCAGTCCTCTGTTCCTAACGCTACCTCGCTAACGCGGGAAATGGCGAATAGTTTGAAAGAAAAGATATATATATATATACTTCCCAGGTATTCCCTGCGTGTCGTAGAAGGCGACTAAAAGGGGAGGGAAATCCTTCCCTCTTGTTTGTTTTTTTTTAATTTTCCAAAAGAAGGAACAGAGAAAGGGGCCAGGTGAGGATATTCCCTCAGAGGCCCTGTCCTCTGTTCTTAACGCTACCTTGCTAACGCGGGAAATGGCGAATAGTTTGAAAGAAAAAGAAAAGAACTGCAGTAAGCTTTCTAGAGGTACATTAAGTACGACATAGATGAGGTACCAACGGAGGGGTGGGTGAAAATGTGTCGTTCCATCGCGAAGGATTAGAAGATAAAACGACGTGTGTTGCATATGATCATCTTTGTCCTATAGAATAAGCAGTGTGGTTGGTATTTTTAGCCGACGTCATTAGAAGATGTCAACCAATCCCTGTCGTGTACGGAGTTCCTTACAGGACGTGATGATCTTTATGATGAACAGAACCGTCAGGGCGTTTCATGACAGAAGATTGGATAATTAGAGAACGTCATGGTGCTTGTATGGATAGGAGAGAGGCGTTAGGATGAAGCGCAGAAATTAGCGGTGAAAAAGGGATTGTAAGTGGGTGATCGATCCTGAGCCAGATAACATGAAAGTTTGGAGATACAAGATGTACAAAGCGTGTTGGTGATGGAGTAAGCGGAGGTTCCTACTCTCAACTGATATTGTGGATGTAAAACTGTAGTGACAGACGTGAAAGTAGTGGAAACATTTGTGTAAAGTTGGATCTACGGGAGACGTAAGACCTTAGACTTTTGATGGTTGGTGTGTAGCGTGAGGATGGTCAATAGAATATTTGAGGAAGTTGGTGAATTGTTGAGATGAAAGTCAGTTTTATTAAGATGGGTCTTAGGAGGGACCAGTACTGATGCTGCTACCTTTTGGCTTTTGTTAGTGTTACGATAAGTTAGTCACTCCCCTTAGTCAGACGAGACCATACCAACAGAATGCGTACATCTGTTCAATAATGTGATTCCGTACGTAATTCAAGCTTGGATATTTTTAGTCTGCTGATAAAAAAAAATCTTTAACTTTGGAGAGCATTCTATTTTCATCCCAAGAACACCGTTTATTGTCGTGACTATTTATAGTAATTGTAGCCCTTTGTTCTCTCGCTGGTCATCGATGGATGGCGAGAGAATGACCTCACATGTGGTATACTTCGGTGAGGTTAGAGCTGCGTATGGGTGATGGGCAGAGGGAAGAAAAGTAGGAGGTGGATATAAGTGATAGGGAGGGGAGAAAGAGCCATAATTTGATCAGTGATTCCAAATGCCCCTTTACTTAGGTTATGGGGGCCCACTCCCAAGAATGATGGGGGAAGGTTTGGGAGATGGGAATGGAGTAAATGGGCGGGGATGGATTGAGAGAGAGGGAGAGAAATGAGAAGATATTATAGAATCATTTCCCCCATTTGGAACCCTACCCTGAGTCTCCCTGTGAGGCAGTGCATTGGGTCAGTCGAAATTTTGTTGGCTTCGCAACAAAACTTGAGACAGAAATAACTCAGTCCTGAAGTACAAGGAACATTGCTCGGGGCTGGTCGTGAACACGTATTTCATTCCCTTACTGTGATACACAAACACCGACACACACACACACACACACACACACACACACACACTTACGAAAAAAATCTGATTCTGTGGTTACGTGTATCATCAGAGATTAGAAATGTCATATGGAACGTGAGCTGAAGACTTTATCAGACGCATCAGAAACACTCTGGACGAGACCATATATTGATTTATAGAGCAGCAGGAGAATAAGGTGCATGATGCCCTTTGAACAAAAGCCATTCTCACTCTCCCCGTGACAACCCAGGATATAATGATAGACCTAACACCCGATAGCCAAATGCTCAAGTGTTAGAATTCCGAGTAAATGTACAACCGAGTCCGGCCCATCCGGCCTTTCATGAGGGTCGGGGAGGTACAATGAGAAGAGCCAGTCACTCACCTTTGACAGCTGCTGCCGCCACTGCCAAGATATTCATGAGTTGCTGCATTTCTCTGTCTGTGACGAGAGAGCGATCCTCAGATCTCCTACAGAAGGCAGGTTACACCTGAACCACAGTGATGGCAGGAATACATCATGTGTAATGACAGGATGAGTATTTGATATTTTCATCGCTGTAGAGATCTGAGCGTTAAATTCCGGTTCACGTAAAGATCATGACACGTCCGAGGCAGATAGATGATCTTCAGAAAAAGAAGTTTGAAAATGATGAATTTCACTAGATATAATAACATTATGAAATTTGAAAAGCAAAAGCAAAAAAAAAGAAAAAAAAAAGAATGTCTTTCAAAAGGATCATGTATTCTCCTGCGTTCACCAACGAAGAAGAAAAATGTGGAAAATGCTCTCGGGTTATTTGATCCTGGACACATCACATATCTACTCAGTAGATAGTGTGAAATGAAGCTGCATCAGCATTCCGGGCTTCCCTACCTAGGCCAACATAGACTGGTGGAGACAAATCATTTCTACCCTGAACTGAGTCTTGTGGTATCCTAGTCAGGTGGGGTCATACAGAGGAGAGGAGGAGGAGGAGGAGGTTGAAACAATATTCATACGTATAGGGTAATCAGTTTTTCTTTACCTCGCATGTTTTTTTGATGTGAATAACTGAATCTGGGAGAAGGGAAGTATGGCACCTTAACCTGTTGATGGTGGCATCATGGCACCTTTATCTCTTGATGGTGACATCATGGTACCTTAACCTGTTAATGGTGACATCATGGCACCTTAACCTGTTGATGATGACATCATGGCACCTTAACCTGTTGATGGTGACATCATGACGCCTTAACCTGTTGATGATGACATCATGGTACCTTAGCCTGTTGATGGTGACATCATGGCACCTTAACCTGTTGATGGTGACATCATGGCACCTTAGCCTTTTGATGGTGACATCATGGTACCTTAACCTGTTAATGGTGACATCATGGCACCTTAACCTGTTGATGGTGACATCATGGTACCTTAGCCTGTTGATGGTGACATCATGGTACCTTAGCCTGTTGATGGTGACATCATGGCACCTTAACCTGTTGATGGTGACATCATGGCACCTTAGCCTTTTAATGGTGACATCATGGTACCTTAACCTGTTGATGGTGACATCATGGTACCTTAACCTGTTGATGGTGACATCATGGTACCTTAACCTGTTAATGGTGACATCATGGTACCTTAACCTGTTAATGGTGACATCATGGTACCTTAACCTGTTAATGGTGACATCATGGCACCTTAACCTGTTGATGGTGATATCATGGTACCTTAACCTGTTGATGGTGACATCATGGCACCTTAACCTGTTGATGGTGACATCATGGCACCTTTATCTCTTGATGGTGAAATCATGGTACCTTAACCTGTTAATGGTGACATCATGGCACCTTTATCTCTTGATGGTGACATCATGGTACCTTAACCTGTTAATGGTGACATCATGGCACCTTAACCTGTTGATGGTGACATCATGGTACCTTAACCTGTTGATGGTGACATCATGGCACCTTTATCTCTTGATGGTGAAATCATGGTACCTTAACCTGTTAATGGTGACATCATGGCACCTTTATCTCTTGATGGTGACATCATGGTACCTTAACCTGTTGATGGTGACATCATGGCACCATAGCCTTTTGATGGTGACATCATGGTCCCTTAACCTGTTAATGGTGACATCATGGCACCTTAACCTGTTGATAGTGACATCATGGCACCTTTATCTCTTGATGGTGAAATCATGGTACCTTAACCTGTTAATGGTGACATCATGGCACCTTTATCTCTTGATGGTGACATCATGGTACCTTAACCTGTTGATGGTGACATCATGGCACCATAGCCTTTTGATGGTGACATCATGGTCCCTTAACCTGTTAATGGTGACATCATGGCACCTTAACCTGTTGATGGTGACATCATGGTACCTTAACCTGTTAATGGTGACATCATGGCTCCTTAACCTGTTGATGGTGACAACATGGCACCTTAACCTGTTAATGGTGACATCATGGCACCTTAACCTGTTGATGGTGACATCATGGCACCTTTATCTCTTGATGGTGAAATCATGGTACCTTAACCTGTTAATGGTGACATCATGGCACCTTTATCTCTTGATGGTGACATCATGGTACCTTAACCTGTTGATGGTGACATCATGGCACCATAGCCTTTTGATGGTGACATCATGGTCCCTTAACCTGTTAATGGTGACATCATGGCACCTTAACCTGTTGATGGTGACATCATGGTACCTTAACCTGTTGATGGTGACATCATGGCACCATAGCCTTTTGATGGTGACATCATGGTCCCTTAACCTGTTAATGGTGACATCATGGCACCTTAACCTGTTGATGGTGACATCATGGTACCTTAACCTGTTGATGGTGACATCATGGCACCTTAACCTGTTGATGGTGACATCATGGTACCTTAACCTGTTGATGGTGACATCATGGCACCTTAACCTGTTGATGGTGACATCATGGTACCTTAGCCTGTTGATGGTGACATCATGGCACCTTATATATTGATGATGATATCATAGCACCTTCATCCCTGGATTGTGTTGTTATGGCACTTTAACCTGTTGATGGTGATGTTATGGCAACTTTATCGCTTGATAGTGATGTCGTGGTACCTTTGTCTCTTAATGGCGACATCATAGCACCTTTAGATAGTGACAACATGGCACTTCTACCAACTTGATGGTGACAGGAAAATGATTCGATTCACTGTATCAGGGATTAACGTCATTCCAGTCTGCAGCCAATTTAGCTGCAAAGAATAAAAAAGAAAAAAAATAGCGTAAAATGGTTTCGTTTTGCAATGCTGCTCTTGACTCGTTATAAGCCTCGCCTTTTTAACGTTTTTAGGTAATTCATTATCGGATGCACCTGGCTAGAATAACTATTTTTTTTCTTTTAAAAGTATGAAGAAACAGTAAGCTAATAAAAGCAAAAAGAAGGCAATAATCCCCTAAGGAAATCAACATGCATCTGAAAACAAAATAATCCTTGTCGTAGTGAAATAGTAAAGTGACAGTGTTGTAAAAAAAGAGGGAGAAAAATAGATACTGAAATTTTTAGGGAACGAAATATTTTCCTTCCAAGAACAGGAGGCAGGCAGTTCGGTGCTCGGGCTCGGGCATCGGTGTTCATCATCTATAGGTGAGAGCGTAACAGTAAAGCCATTTACATACGCATACATGCGTAAATCAGCACTCGCTTTTTGTGTACTTTTTCGCACACACACACACACACACACACACACACACACACACACACACACACACACACACACACATTTATATACCAAATGGCATCCTAGCTTCGTCTCTTCGATGTATATCAACTGACTGTTAAATTTCTCTCTTGTGTCTCCCCTGATGATGTGATTATTACACGAAAGTGCACTTGGGAACTTTTCGTGTTTCATTTTCCCCGTGGACTCATAGGAATATATATATATATATATATATATATATATATATATATATATATATATATATATATATATATATACACAGTGGACTGGGGTCGACGTAATGTATGTCAGTGGACTGAACCAGAACATGTGAAGAGGCCGAGGTAAACCATGGAAGGTCTGTGGTGCATGGATGTGGAGAGGGAGCTGTGGTTTCGGTACATTACACATGCAGCTAGAGATTAGATGTGAGCGAGTGCTGGCTTCCCTGACGTTACTTCGCTGAAGTCGGAAAGTGAGATCAAGTATGAAATATTTAGCAGTGTATATATATATATATATATATATATATATATATATATATATATAAGTATATATATATATATATATATATATAAGTATAAAAAAAAAAAAAAAAAAAAAAAAAAAATATATATATATATATATATATATATATATATATATTTTTTTTTTTTTTTTTTTTGCTTTGTCGCTGTCTCCTGCGTTTGCGAGGTAGCGCAAGGAAACAGACGAAAGAAATGGCCCAACCCACCCCCATACACATGTATATACATACGTCCACACACGCAAATATATATACCTACACAGCTTTCCATGGTTTACCCCAGACGCTTCACATGCCCTGATTCAATCCACCGACAGCACGTCAACCCCGGTATACCACATCGATCCAATTCACTCTATTCCTTGCCCTCCTTTCACCCTCCTGCATGTTCAGGCCCCGATCACACAAAATCTTTTTCACTCCATCTTTCCACCTCCAATTTGGTCTCCCACTTCTCCTCGTTCCCTCCACCTCCGACACATATATCCTCTTGGTCAATCTTTCCTCACTCATTCTCTCCATGTGCCCAAACCATTTCAAAACATCCTCTTCTGCTCTCTCAACCACGCTCTTTTTATTTCCACACATCTCTCTTACCCTTACGTTACTTACTCGATCAAACCACCTCACACCACACATTGTCCTGAAACATCTCATTTCCAGCACATCCATCCTCCTGCGCACAACTCTATCCATAGCCCACGCCTCGCAACCATACAACATTGTTGGAACCACTATTCCTTCAAACATACCCATTTTTGCTTTCCGAGATAATGTTCTCGACTTCCACACATTCTTCAAGGCTCCCAGAATTTTCGCCCCCTCCCCCACCCTATGATCCACTTCCGCTTCCATGGTTCCATCCGCTGCCAGATCCACTCCCAGATATCTAAAACACTTTACTTCCTCCAGTTTTTCTCCATTCAAACTTACCTCCCAGTTGACTTGACCCTCAACCCTACTGTACCTAATAACCTTGCTCTTATTCACATTTACTCTTAACTTTCTTCTTTCACACACTTTACCAAACTCAGTCACCAGCTTCTGCAGTTTCTCACATGAATCAGCCACCAGCGCTGTATCATCAGCGAACAACAACTGACTCACTTCCCAAGCTCTCTCATCCCCAACAGACTTCATACTTGCCCCTCTTTCCAAAACTCTTTCATTCACCTCCCTAACAACCCCATCCATAACCTCCCTAACAACCCCATCACACACCCCTGCCGCAAACCTACATTCACTGAGAACCAATCACTTTCCTCTCTTCCTACACGTACACATGCCTTACATCCTCGATAAAAACTTTTCACTGCTTCTAACAACTTTCATACTTGATCGCCGTTTTTAGCGTTAGCGAGGTAGTGCCAGGAACAGACGAAGGAAGTCGGTATCCGCTTACATCCTTCCAATCTTTACAGTGATATCTGGGGGATAAAAATAAATGTAGTTTTAAGATAAAAGCAAAGTAAGCTCATGAAAAAAAAATCATTCGAACAGAATCAAGGCGGTCATTCCCGTGCCACGGAAAATTTAGCTCAACAGAGGAAAAGACTTTTGGTCTTCGTGGTGATGGTCAGAGGGAGCGTCCCAGGAGGGAGTGGTGTGGGCCATAGGTGTGGGTAGGAATGGAGGGAGCAGGGTGGGTGTTGGTAGGGGGAATAACCGGGTCTTTTAAGTGCATGATCGTGTCGTGTCCACAGCCAAGGTACTCGCAGCACCGCTTTACCTCCTAATGTAATATTTGGTACAGCACCTTCTACTTTGCCTCTGCGACGCTTCCTTCCCCTTTGATTTGGATGCTGGCGTACACAAAATATTCCTTTAATTCTGACGATACCTTCCTCGAATCTAAATGCTAACAGGTTTTGAAATATGCAAGGGAAGGGAAGGGATATGGAAACGATTATGGTGGAGGGTCGATATACAGCAGCAAGTATGCCGGCGGTACATAGTAATGTGGTTGGGAAGGCAGGTGGGTCTTTTCCCTGCTAGGTGCTGACGGTTAGGGCCGCCTGCCGCTGGGCGAACTGGAGAAGCGCTGATGTCTGGGGTACCCATGTTCTTAACTGACCTTAGAAAGTTCTTACAGCTGCAGGCCCCCTAGTTGCTGACTGACCTTGGGAGGTGCTGAAGGTTGCGTTCCCCCGGTTGCAATACGTGATCATTTCCATTGTATGTACTGCGAATCATTGGTAATTGAGAGCATTATGGTATATTTTTCGTGATTTTTTTTAAAGTATGGAAATGTTTGAATATCATATTTCAATTTCTCAACAAAAAGTTTTTTGAGCTAAAATGTACCAGCAAGATTTTCCACTGTTTATGGAAAATAAGATTTCCTTTAAAACATCAGTATATGGAGTAACGTTCATGTTAGATATAAATATGAGGTCAAAATATCACTTGGGCGTCTTTATGATATTGAATTAAGGTTTTGAATAATGTCAATTTTAATGTAATGTGTGATAATTTTCATCGTAATTGCATTTTAACTATCGGTAATTCACAGCATTATCATATATTTTTCGTGATAATTTTAAGTATGGAAGTCTTTAAAAATCATATATTTCAGTTTAGAAACAAAAAGTTTTTTGCGCTAAAAATTACCCTGAACTGTTACGTGCAATTTTTCGTACTTTTCATAGGAAAATAGATTTCCTTGAAAAACTCAGTATATGGAATATTTTTCATGCTGAATACAAATCTATGGTCAAAATCCTATTACGACTTATTCATAATCAATTAAGCTTTCGAATTATGTATATTTTCAAGCAATATGTGATTATTTTCATTGTATTTACATGCGTATCTATTGGTAACTGGGACTCAGCATTATGGTATATTTTCCGTGATCATTTTAATTTTGAAATGATTGAATATCATATGTTTCAGTTTATAAAGAAAAGGTTTTTTGGGCTAAAACGTACTGGGAACTATTACTTGCTATTTTTTCCACTATTTCTGGGAAATTAGATTTTCTTTAAAACCTCAGTACATGGAGTAATTATCATGTTGAATATAAATATGAGGTCAAAATATCACTTGGTCGTCTTTATGATATTGAATTAAGGTTTTTAATAATGTCGATTTTAACGTAATGTGTGATAATTTTCATCGTAATTGCTGTTTAATTATCGGTAACTGAGAGCATTATCATATATTTTTCGTGATTATTTTAAGTAAGGAAGTCTTTGAAAATCATTTATTTCAGTTTTGAAACAAAAAGTTTTTTGAGCTAAAAATTTCCCTGAACTATTACCTGCAATTTTTTCCACTTTTCATGGAAATTTAGATTTTCTTTAAAACCTCAGTATATGGAGTAATTTTCATGCTGAATAGAAATCTAAGGTGAAAACATCTCTTGGTCGTCTTTATAATATTCAATTAACCTTTTAAATAACGTCAATTTTAATGCGATATGTGATCATTTGCATCGTAATTCCTGAGTATCTATCGGTAATTATGAGCATTGTCATACATTTTCCGTGATTATTTTAAGTATGGATGTATTTCAATATGATATGTTTCAGTTTTGAAACAAAAATTTTTTTGAGCTAAAAAATACCCTGAACTATTACCTGCAATTTTTCGCACTTTTCATAGAAAAATAGATTTCCTTGAAAACCTCAGTATATGGAATATTTTTCATGCTGAATACAAATCTGTGGTCAAAATGCTATTTCGACTTATTTATAATCAATTAAGCTTTTGAATTATGTCAATTTTCAAGCAATATGTGATCATTTCCATTGTATTTACTGCGTATCTATTGGTAACTGAGAGCATTATGGTATATTTTCCGTGATAATTTTAATTTTGGAAATGTTTGAATATGATATGTTTCAATTTCTAAAGAAAAGGTGTTTTGAGCTAAAACGTACTGGGAACTATTACTTGCTATTTTTTCCACTATTTCTGGGAAATAAGATTTTCTTTAAAACCTCAGTACATGGAGTAATTATTATGTTGAATATAAATATGAGGTCAAAATATCACTTGGTCGTCTTTATGATATTCAATTAAGGTTTTTGATAATGTCAATTTTGACGATATGTTTCATAATTTTCATAGGAATTGCTGTTTAATTATCGGTAACTGAGAGCATTATCATATATTTTTCGTGATTATTTTAAGTATGGAAGTCTTTGAAAATGATTTATTTCCATTTTGAAACAAAAAGTTTTTTGAGCTAAAATTTACCCTGAACTATTACCTGCAATTTTTTCCACTTTTCATGGAAAATTAGATTTTCTTTAAAACCTCAGTATATAGAGTAATTTTCATGCTGAATAGAAATCTAAGGTGAAAACATCTCTTGGTCGTCTTTATAATATTTAATTAATCTTTTAAATAACGTCAATTTTAATGCGATATGTGATCATTTGCATCGTAATTGTTGAGTATCTAACGGTAATTATGAGCATTGTCATACATTTTCCATGATTGTTTTAAATATAGAAGTGTTTGAATATGATATGTTTCAATTTTGAAACAAAAAATTTTTTGAGCTAAAAAATACCCTGAACTATTACCTGCAATTTTTCGCACTTTTCATAGAAAAATAGATTTCCTTGAAAACCTCAGTATATGGAATATTTTTCATGCTGAATACAAATCTGTGGTCAAAATGGTATTTCGACTTATTTATAATCAATTAAGCTTTTGAATTATGTCAATTTTCAAGCAATATGTGATCATTTCCATTGTATTTACTGCGTATCTATTGGTAACTGGGACTCAGCATTATGATATATTTTCCGTGATTCTTTTAATTTTGGAAATGTTTGAATATCATATGTTTCAATTTCTAAAGAAAAGGTTTTTTGAGCTAAAACGTACTGGGAACTATTACTTGCTATTTTTTCCACCATTTCTGGGAAATCAGATTTTCTTTAAAACCTCAGTACATGGAGTAATTATCATGTTGAATATAAATATGAGGTCAAAATATCTCTTGGTCGTCTTTATGATATTGAATTAAGGTTTTTAATAATGTCAATTTTAACGTAATGTGTGATAATTTTCATAGTAATTGCTGTTGAATTATCGGTAACTGAGAGCATTATCATATATTTTGCGTGATTATTTTAAGTATGGAAGTCTTTGAAAATGATTTATTTCCATTTTGAAACAAAAAGTTTTTTGAGCTAAAAATTACCCTGAACTATTACCTGCAATTTTTTCCACTTTTCATGGAAATTTAGATTTTCTTTAAAACCACAGTATATGGAGTAATTTTCATGCTGAATAGAAATCTAAGGTGAAAACATCTCTTGGTCGTCTTTATAATATTCAATTAACCTTTTAAAAAACGTCAATTTTAATGCGATATGTGATCAGTTGCATCGTAATTGCTGAGTATCTATTGGTAATTATGAGCATTGTCATACATTTCCCGTAATTATTTTAAGTATAGAAGTGTTTCAATATGATATGTTTCAATTTTGAAACAAAATTTTTTTGAGCTAAAAAATACCCTGAACTATTACCTGCAGTTTTTCGCACTTTTCTTAGAAAAATAGATTTCCTTAAAAACCTCAGTATATGGAATATTTTTCATGCTGAATACAAATCTGTGGTCAAAATGCTATTTCGACTTATTTATAATCAATTAAGCTTTTGAATTATGTCAATTTTCAAGCAATGTGTGATCATTTCCATTGTATTTACTGCGTATCTATTTAGTAACTGGGACTCAGCATTATGATATATTTCCCGTGATCATTTTAATTTTGAAATGATTGAATATCATATGTTTCAGTTTATAAAGAAAAGGTTTTTTGGGCTAAAACGTACTGGGAACTATTACTTGCTATTTTTTCCACTATTTCTGGGAAATTAGATTTTCTTTAAAACCTCAGTACATGGAGTAATTATCATGTTGAATATAAATATGAGGTCAAAATATCACTTGGTCGTCTTTATGATATTCAATTAAGGTTTTTAATAATGTCGATTTTAACGTAATGTGTGATAATTTTCATCGTAATTGCTGTTTAATTATCGGTAACTGAGAGCATTATCATATATTTTTCGTGATTATTTTAAGTAAGGAAGTCTTTGAAAATCATTTATTTCAGTTTTGAAACAAAAAGTTTTTTGAGCTAAAAATTTCCCTGAACTATTACCTGCAATTTTTTCCACTTTTCATGGAAATTTAGATTTTCTTTAAAACCTCAGTATATGGAGTAATTTTCATGCTGAATAGAAATCTAAGGTGAAAACTTCTCTTGGTCGTCTTTATAATATTCAATTAACCTTTTAAATAACGTCAATTTTCATGCGATATGTGATCATTTGCATCGTAATTGCTGAGTATCTAACGGTAATTATGAGCATTGTCATACATTTTCCATGATTGTTTTAAATATAGAAGTGTTTGAATATGATATGTTTCAATTTTGAAACAAAAATGTTTTTGAGCTAAAAAATACCCTGAACTATTACCTGCAATTTTTCGCACTTTTCATAGAAAAATAGATTTCCTTGAAAACCTCAGTATATGGAATATTTTTCATGCTGAATACAAATCTGTGGTCAAAATGCTATTTCGACTTATTTATAATCAATTAAGCTTTTGAATTATGTCAATTTTCAAGCAATATGTGATCATTTCCATTGTATTTACTGCGTATCTATTGGTAACTGGGACTCAGCATTATGATATATTTTCCGTGATTCTTTTAATTTTGGAAATGTTTGAATATCATATGTTTCAATTTCTAAAGAAAAGGTTTTTTGAGCTAAAACGTACTGGGAACTATTACTTGCTATTTTTTCCACTATTTCTGGGAAATCAGATTTTCTTTAAAACCTCAGTACATGGAGTAATTATCATGTTGAATATAAATATGAGGTCAAAATATCTCTTGGTCGTCTTTATGATATTGAATTAAGGTTTTTAATAATGTCAATTTTAACGTAATGTGTGATAATTTTCATAGTAATTGCTGTTGAATTATCGGTAACTGAGAGCATTATCATATATTTTGCGTGATTATTTTAAGTATGGAAGTCTTTGAAAATGATTTATTTCCATTTTGAAACAAAAAGTTTTTTGAGCTAAAAATTACCCTGAACTATTACCTGCAATTTTTTCCACTTTTCATGGAAATTTAGATTTTCTTTAAAACCTCAGTATATGGAGTAATTTTCATGCTGAATAGAAATCTAAGGTGAAAACATCTCTTGGTCGTCTTTATAATATTCAATTAACCTTTTAAAAAACGTCAATTTTAATGCGATATGTGATCAGTTGCATCGTAATTGCTGAGTATCTATCGGTAATTATGAGCATTGTCATACATTTTCCGTGATTATTTTAAGTATAGAAGTGTTTCAATATGATATGTTTCAATTTTGAAACAAAAATTTTTTTGAGCTAAAAAATACCCTGAACTATTACCTGCAATTTTTCGCACTTTTCATAGAAAAATAGATTTCCTTAAAAACCTCAGTATATGGAATATTTTTCATGCTGAATACAAATCTGTGGTCAAAATGCTATTTCGACTTATTTATAATCAATTAAGCTTTTGAATTATGTCAATTTTCAAGCAATGTGTGATCATTTCCATTGTATTTACTGCGTATCTATTTAGTAACTGGGACTCAGCATTATGATATATTTCCCGTGATCATTTTAATTTTGAAATGATTGAATATCATATGTTTCAGTTTCTAAAGAAAAGGTTTTTTGAGCTAAAACGTACTGGGAACTATTACTTGCTATTTTTTCCACTATTTCTGGGAAATTAGATTTTCTTTAAAACCTCAGTACATGGAGTAATTATCATGTTCAATATAAATATGAGGTCAAAATATCACTTGGTCGTCTTTATGATATTGAATTAAGGTTTTTAATAATATCGATTTTAACGTAATGTGTAATAATTTTCATCGTAATTGCTGTTTAATTATCGGTAACTGAGAGCATTATCATATATTTTTCGTGATTATTTTAAGTAAGGAAGTCTTTGAAAATCATTTATTTCAGTTTTGAAACAAAAAGTTTTTTGAGCTAAAAATTACCCTGAACTATTACCTGCAATTTTTTCCACTTTTCATGGAAATTTAGATTTTCTTTAAAACCTCAGTATATGGAGTAATTTTCATGCTGAATAGAAATCTAAGGTGAAAACATCTCTTGGTCGTCTTTATAATATTCAATTAACCTTTTAGATAACGTCAATTTTAATGCGATATGTGATCATTTGCATCGTAATTGCTGAGTATCTAACGGTAATTATGAGCATTGTCATACATTTTCCATGATTGTTTTAAATATAGAAGTGTTTGAATATGATATGTTTCAATTTTGAAACAAAAATTTTTTTGAGCTAAAAAATACCCTGAACTATTACCTGCAATTTTTCGCACTTTTCATAGAAAAATAGATTTCCTTGAAAACCTCAGTATATGGAATATTTTTCATGCTGAATACAAATCTGTGGTCAAAATGCTATTTCGACTTATTTATAATCAATTAAGCTTTTGAATTATGTCAATTTTCAAGCAATATGTGATCATTTCCATTGTATTTACTGCGTATCTATTGGTAACTGAGAGCATTATGGTATATTTTCCGTGATAATTTTAATTTTGGAAATGTTTGAATATGATATGTTTCAATTTCTAAAGAAAAGGTGTTTTGAGCTAAAACGTACTGGGAACTATTACTTGCTATTTTTTCCACTATTTCTGGGAAATTAGATTTTCTTTAAAACCTCAGTACATGGAGTAATTATCATGTTGAATATAAATATGAGGTCAAAATATCACTTGGTCGTCTTTATGATATTCAATTAAGGTTTTTGATAATGTCAATTTTGACGATATGTTTCATAATTTTCATAGGAATTGCTGTTTAATTATCGGTAACTGAGAGCATTATCATATATTTTTCGTGATTATTTTAAGTATGGAAGTCTTTGAAAATGATTTATTTCCATTTTGAAACAAAAAGTTTTTTGAGCTAAAAATTACCCTGAACTATTACCTGCAATTTTTTCCACTTTTCATGGAAAATTAGATTTTCTTTAAAACCTCAGTATATAGAGTAATTTTCATGCTGAATAGAAATCTAAGGTGAAAACATCTCTTGGTCGTCTTTATAATATTTAATTAACCTTTTAAATAACGTCAATTTTAATGCGATATGTGATCATTTGCATCGTAATTGTTGAGTATCTAACGGTAATTATGAGCATTGTCATACATTTTCCATGATTGTTTTAAATATAGAAGTGTTTGAATATGATATGTTTCAATTTTGAAACAAAAAATTTTTTGAGCTAAAAAATACCCTGAACTATTACCTGCAATTTTTTTGCACTTTTCATAGAAAAATAGATTTCCTTGAAAACCTCAGTATATGGAATATTTTTCATGCTGAATACAAATCTGTGGTCAAAATGCTATTTCGACTTATTTATAATCAATTAAGCTTTTGAATTATGTCAATTTTCAAGCAATATGTGATCATTTCCATTGTATTTACTGCGTATCTATTGGTAACTGGGACTCAGCATTATGATATATTTTCCGTGATTCTTTTAATTTTGGAAATGTTTGAATATCATATGTTTCAATTTCTAAAGAAAAGGTTTTTTGAGCTAAAACGTACTGGGAACTATTACTTGCTATTTTTTCCACTATTTCTGGGAAATCAGATTTTCTTTAAAACCTCAGTACATGGAGTAATTATCATGTTAAATATAAATATGAGGTCAAAATATCTCTTGGTCGTCTTTATGGTATTGAATTAAGGTTTTTAATAATGTCAATTTTAACGTAATGTGTGATAATTTTCATAGTAATTGCTGTTGAATTATCGGTAACTGAGAGCATTATCATATATTTTGCGTGATTATTTTAAGTATGGAAGTCTTTGAAAATGATTTATTTCCATTTTGAAACTAAAAGTTTTTTGAGCTAAAGATTACCCTGAACCTGCAATTTTTTCCACTTTTCATGGAAATTTAGATTTTCTTTAAAACCTCAGTATATGGAGTAATTTTCATGCTGAATAGAAATCTAAGGTGAAAACATCTCTTGGTCGTCTTTATAATATTCAATTAACCTTTTAAAAAACGTCAATTTTAATGCGATATGTGATCAGTTGCATCGTAATTGCTGAGTATCTATTGGTAATTATGAGCATTGTCATACATTTTCCGTGATTATTTTAAGTATAGAAGTGTTTCAATATGATATGTTTCAATTTTGAAACAAAATTTTTTTTGAGCTAAAAAATACCCTGAACTATTACCTGCAGTTTTTCGCACTTTTCATAGAAAAATAGATTTCCTTAAAAACCTCAGTATATGGAATATTTTTCATGCTGAATACAAATCTGTGGTCAAAATGCTATTTCGACTTATTTATAATCAATTAAGCTTTTGAATTATGTCAATTTTCAAGCAATGTGTGATCATTTCCATTGTATTTACTGCGTATCTATTTAGTAACTGGGACTCAGCATTATGATATATTTCCCGTGATCATTTTAATTTTGAAATGATTGAATTTCATATGTTTCAGTTTATAAAGAAAAGGTTTTTTGGGCTAAAACGTACTGGGAACTATTACTTGCTATTTTTTCCACTATTTCTGGGAAATTAGATTTTCTTTAAAACCTCAGTACATGGAGTAATTATCATGTTCAATATAAATATGAGGTCAAAATATCACTTGGTCGTCTTTATGATATTGAATTAAGGTTTTTAATAATGTCGATTTTAACGTAATGTGTGATAATTTTCATCGTAATTGCTGTTTAATTATCGGTAACTGAGAGCATTATCATATATTTTTCGTGATTATTTTAAGTAAGGAAGTCTTTGAAAATCATTTATTTCAATTTTGAAACAAAAAGTTTTTTGAGCTAAAAATTACCCTGAAAAATTAACCTGCAATTTTTTCCACTTTTCATGGAAATTTAGATTTTTAAAACCTCAGTATATGGAGTAATTTTCATGCTGAATAGAAATCTAAGGTGAAAACATCTCTTGGTCGTCTTTATAATATTCAATTAACCTTTTAAATAACGTCAATTTTAATGCGATATGTGATCATTTGCATCGTAATTGCTGAGTATCTATCGGTAATTATGAGCATTGTCATACATTTTCCGTGATTATTTTAAGTATGGATGTGTTTCAATATGATATGTTTCAGTTTTGAAACAAAAATTTTTTTGAGCTAAAAAATACCCTGAACTATTACCTGCAATTTTTCGCACTTTTCATAGAAAAATAGATTTCCTTGAAAACCTCAGTATATGGAATATTTTTCATGCTGAATACAAATCTGTGGTCAAAATGCTATTTCGACTTATTTATAATCAATTAAGCTTTTGAATTATGTCAATTTTCAAGCAATATGTGATCATTTCCATTGTATTTACTGCGTATCTATTGGTAACTGAGAGCATTATGGTATATTTTCCGTGATAATTTTAATTTTGGAAATGTTTGAATATGATATGTTTCAATTTCTAAAGAAAAGGTGTTTTGAGCTAAAACGTACTGGGAACTATTACTTGCTATTTTTTCCACTATTTCTGGGAAATTAGATTTTCTTTAAAACCTCAGTACATGGAGTAATTATCATGTTGAATATAAATATGAGGTCAAAATATCACTTGGTCGTCTTTATGATATTCAATTAAGGTTTTTAATAATGTCAATTTTGACGATATGTTTCATAATTTTCATAGGTAATTGCTGTTTAATTATCGGTAACTGAGAGCATTATCATATATTTTTCGTGATTATTTTAAGTATGGAAGTCTTTGAAAATCACTTATTTCAATTTTAAAACAAAAAGTTTTTTGAGCTAAAAATTACCCTGCAATTTTTTCCACTTTTCATGGGAAATTAGATTTTCCTTAAAACCTCAGTATATAGAGTAATTTTCATGTTGAATAGAAATCTACGGTGAAAACATCTCTTGGTCGTCTTTATATTTAATTAACCTTTTAAATAACGTCAATTTTAATGCGATATGTGATCATTTGCATCGTAATATCTGAGTATCTAACGGTAATTATGAGCATTGTCATACATTTTCCATGATTGTTTTAAATATAGAAGTGTTTGAATATGATATGTTTCAATTTTGAAACAAAAATTTTTTTGAGCTAAAAGATACCCTGAACTATTACCTGCAATTTTTCGCACATTTCATAGAAAAATAGATTTCCTTGAAAACCTCAGTATATGGAATATTTTTCATGCTGAATACAAATCTGTGGTCAAAATGCTATTTCGACTTATTCATAATCAATTAAGCTTTTGAATTATGTCAATTTTCAAGCAATATGTGATCATTTCCATTGTATTTACTGCGTATCTATTGGTAACTGGGACTCAGCATTATGGTATATTTTCCGTGACTATTTTAATTTTGGAAATGTTTGAATATCATATGTTTCAATTTCTAAAGAAAAGGTTTTTTGAGCTAAAACGTACTGGGAACTATTACTTGCTATTTTTTCCACTATTTCTGGGAAATTAGATTTTCTTTAAAACCTCAGTACATGGAGTAATTATCATGTTGAATATAAATATGAGGTCAAAATATCACTTGGTCGTCTTTATGATATTGAATTAAGGTTTTTAATAATGTCAATTTTGACGTAATGTGTGATAATTTTCATCGTAATTGCTGTTTAATTATCGGTAACTGAGAGCATTATCATATATTTTTCGTGATTATTTTAAGTATGGAAGTCTTTGAAAATGATTTATTTCAATTTTGAAACAAAAAGTTTTTTGAGCTAAAAATTACCCTGAACTATTACCTGCAATTTTTTCCACTTTTCATGGAAATTTAGATTTTCTTTAAAACCTCAGTATATGGAGTAATTTTCATGCTGAATAGAAATCTAAGGTGAAAACATCTCTTGGTCGTCTTTATAATATTCAATTAACCTTTTAAAAAACGTTAATTTTAATGCGATATGTGATCAGTTGCATCGTAATTGCTGAGTATCTATCGGTAATTATGAGCATTGTCATACATTTTCCCTGAATATTTTAAGTATTGAAGTGTTTCAATATGATATGTTTCAATTTTGAAACAAAAATTTTTTTGAGCTAAAAATTTTTCGCACTTTTCATAGAAAAATAGATTTCCTTGAAAACCTCAGTATATGGAATATTTTTCATGCTGAATACAAATCTGTGGTCAAAATGCTATTTCGACTTATTTATAATCAATTAAGCTTTTGAATTATGTCAATTTTCAAGCAATGTGTGATCATTTCCATTGTATTTACTGCGTATCTATTGGTAACTGGGACTCAGCATTATGATATATTTTCCGTGATTCTTTTAATTTAGAAATGTTTGAATATCATATGTTTCACTTTCTAAAGAAAAGGTTTTTTTGAGCTAAAACGTTCTGGGAACTATTACTTGCTATTTTTTCCACTATTTCTGGGAAATCAGATTTTCTTTAAAACCTCAGTACATGGAGTAATTATCATGTTGAATATAAATATGAGGTCAAAATATCACTTGGTCGTCTTTATGATATTGAATTAAGGTTTTTAATAATGTCAATTTTAACGTAATGTGATAATTTTCATAGTAATTGCTGTTGAATTATCGGTAACTGAGAGCATTATCATATATTTTTCGTGATTATTTTAAGTATGGAAGTCTTTGAAAATCATTCATTTCAATTTTGAAACAAAAAGTTTTTTGAGCTAAAAATTTCCCTTCAATTTTTTCCACTTTTCATGGAAATTTAGATTTTCTTTAAAACGTCAGTATATGGAGTAATTTTCATGCTGAATAGAAATCTAAGGTGAAAACATCTCTTGGTCGTCTTTATAATATTCAATTAACCTTTTAAATAATGTCAATTTTAATGCGATATGTGATCATTTGCATCGTAATTTCTGAGTATCTATCGGTAATTATGAGCATTATCATACATTTTCCGTGATTATTTTAGGTATGGATGTGTTTCAATATGATATGTTTCAGTTTTGAAACAAAAATTTTTTTTGAGCTAAAAAATACCCTGCAATTTTTCGCACTTTTCATAGAAAAATAGATTTCCTTGAAAACCTCAGTATATGGAATATTTTTCATGCTGAATACAAATCTGTGGTCAAAATGCTATTGCGACTTATTTATAATCAATTAAGCTTTTGAATTATGTCAATTTTCAAGCAATATGTGATCATTTCCATTGTATCTATTGGTAACTGAGAGCATTATGGTATATTTTCCGTGTTAATTTTAACTTTGGAAATGTTTGAATATCATATGTTTCAATTTCTAAAGAAAAGGTTTTTGAGCCAAAAAGTACTGGGAACTATTACTTGCTAGTTTTTCCAATATTTCTGTGAAATTAGATTTTCTTTAAAACCCCTGTACATGGAATAATTATCATGTTAAATATAAATATGAGGTCAAAATATCTCTTGGTCGTCTTTACGATATTGAATTAAGGTTTTTAATAATGTCAATTTTAACGTAATGTGATAATTTTCATCGTAATTGCTGTTTAATTATCGGTAACTGAGAGCATTATCATATATTTTTCGTGATTATTTTAAGTATGGAAGTCTTTGAAAATCATTTATTTCAATTTTGAAACAAAAAGTTTTTTGAGCTAAATATTACCCTGAAATATTACCTGTATTTTTTTCCAGGTTTTACACTATAAGAGTGTATAATATATATATATATATATATATATATATATATATATATATATATATATATATATATATATATATATAGTTAATGAAAATTCAGTCCGTTGATTCTTTAATATTTGAAGTTTATTTAAAAATGTTCACTTTACATTCTGGTAAGGTTCACATGATTCGGAGTCAGTGAAAGGGTTGCAAGAGAGAGGATGAATCTAGTAGGGAATATCTAATTCAAAGAATCACATTTATAATTTTAGAATGTATTCTTTATTAATGGAGATGCAGTTGTTTCCTTCAGTACATAAAGACTAAATCATGTCTGTTACACGAACTTGAAGCCCAATTGTCTTTTTCGGAATACACACACACACACACACACATATATATATATATATATATATATATATATATATATATATATATATATATATATATATATGCATTTGCTCACATCCATTCTTTAACTGTCATTGGCAATGCACCTCATCACTCCCACTTTCTCTTGTTTTTCCACCGGCCGCCTTAGTCCATTGACAGTAAACAAAATCGTTCCAATTCTCACAATCCCATGCACGACTATCACTATCCTGCATGTTTCCCGATAACTCAAAATCTTTTTCACTCCATCCTTCCCTTTCCAATATGATTTCTCCATATATATATTCTATATATATATGGAGAAATATATATTCATATGCCCTAACCATATAAGCAAACCCTCTTCAGCCCTCTCATTCACACTCTCTTTACTACCACACCTCTCTCTTACCCTTTTATTATCAACTTGATCAAATTACCTAACATCACATATCGTCCTCAGACATTTCATTTCCTACACTTCCATCTCCTTCCGCACATTCCCATTTATGGCCCATGTCTCACAACCATACCCCTTTGTCGGGACGACTGTACCTTTAAACTTATCCATTTTCGCCCTCCCAGATAATGACCTCTCTTTCCACACATTCTTCAATACTCTCAAAACCATGGTGACATCACACACTGCTGCTAGATACCTATCTTCCCTTGAAACCACTCACTCTCCTATTTTCCTACTCTTACACACGCCTTACACATTAATAAAAACTTGTCACTGCTTCTATCAGCTTTCCTTCCACCACTATATATTCTTAAATCCTTCAACAAAGTTTGTCTATCAAACCTATCATATGCTTTCTCCAGATCCATAAATGCCACATACATATCCTTCCGTTTTTATAAGCATTTGTCACACACATTCTTTAAAGTAAATGCCTTATCCGTAGTCCTCTGACGTTTCTGAAACCACACTATTATTCTCCAATCTAATGGTCTGTACACCCATTCTTCACCCTATCAGTCCCCACTCTCCCACAAAAATTACTAGGAACAATTAAGAAATATATTCCTCTGTCGTTAGAACACTTACGTCTGTTCACATTGTCTTTATGCAATGGCTCTGTTCATGCATTCCGCAAATCCTTCACCATAATCCATACATGCATTGAAAATCCTAACTAACCAATCAACAACACAGTCACCCCCAATCTTAAGAAATTCAGCTGCTTTACCATCCACTGCAGCCGCCTTGCCACATTTCATCTTGCAAAAGGCCTTCAGCACCTCTCTAAACCACTCTCCCTGATCCTTTCACTTCGCACACCACTCCGATCAAGACCCATTTGCCATCCTAACATCAAACACATTCAGCAGTCTAAAATAGTCACTCCATCTCCTTCTTAGTTCATCACTACCAGGTTACCACTTCTTTCTGCCCCATTCACTGGTGATCCCTTTTGTTCTCTTGTTTTTCGCACACTGTTAACCTCATTCCAAAAGATTTTTTGAAGTTTACTGGTACTCGCTCCAACTCTCATTTGCTCTTTTTCAAACCCTGCACCTTCATCTTGACCTCCTTTCGCTTTCTTATACTTCCAATCATTTACACTCCTTCCCTGTAAATACTGCCTACATAACTTCCTTTTTCTGTTGAGCGGGGTACTTCGTCGTCCCACCATTCACTACCTTTTCCAACACATACCACATGTTTCTATCGCACATGCTATCACCAATTCTATGAATACCTCCCATTCCTCAGGCTTCGTTTACTCTCTCCTTTTACCATACTACGCTCAATCTCTGCTGGTATTTTAAACAATTCTCGTTTCCAAGCTCACTTACTTTGAGCAGTTTTATCATCCATAACGTTTCCTATTTTCCGAAAACTACAAATCTTCGCGTCTATACGGTAGTAATCAGACATTCCACCAGCTACCCCCACTCAGCATATTAACATCCAAAAGTCTCTCTTTTGCACATATCAATCAGTATGTAATCCAGTTGACCATTTTTCCTACTCATATACGTATAATCTTGTATACCTCTTTTTAATCCAAGTATTACCAATTACCAGCCCTTTCTCAGCACAACTACACAAGCTCTACACCATTTCCATTTACTGTACTCTCAATACTCAATGCCCCTTAATAATACGCTCAATTACCACATTACTCACTTTTCGTTTAAATCATTCATCACTAATACCCGGTCTCTTGCAAGAAAACTGCTGACACACACAGGTGCTTCCAAAACACTTGCCTCTAATGATCTTCCTTTTCATAACCACCTACATGAGCACTAATATTAGCCCCCGTCTCACGCAATCCACTATCAGTTTTAACCACATCATTCTGGAGTTCACTTCCATACAATTTTTCACATACTTGCACAACTCGTGCTTTACCTCTCGTGCTAGTCCTTCCTTAGCCCTTGCACTCAAAAGCAACCCCTGACTTCACTGCTAAGACATATCCAAACCATTCTTCCCCTTTACCCGTGAGCTTTGCCTCACTCGGATCCAGAATATCCAAGGTCCTTTCCTCTAGCGTACTATCTATCTCTTCTTTTTTCTTCGTTTACATCCACACATTTTCAGACACCCCAGACTGGGCTTCCAAGAAGGTTCAGTATCCCCGCTTGGATCCAGATCCCCCAAATTAGTCGCCTTTTTCGACGCGCTAGGAATACGGAGGTAAATTCTCTCCCGTGCCCTCGGAATATATATTTACATGTATAGGTAGTATGTTTGAGGAAGGAAACCAGATTCGGCATGTCTTGATTGATGGATTTCAAGTAATTAAAAGTGATGAGAAACCAGAATCAAGGAAAAGTGTTGGTTGTGGGTTGAATACGTCAACAGCATACATTATCTAATCATTCAGGCCCTCCTGACTTCAGAGGTGATTAAAAAAAAAAAAAATCCTTGATAATTGTGTAAATCTCTACTAACGTATTAAAAAATGCTGTTAGTCTTTTGTATGATGGTGTGTGCAAAGTTGAAACTACGTCGCATGACGCAGTTAGAATTACAACAGGATATTATGACATTTCTCATTTTGAAAACTGTAGTCCTTTTTACTAACAGTATCCTGGTACTGCTATCAGAGGCAATAATTTGTCATCTTTTACTGCAACATCAAACCTGTTTGGCATATCTGATCATGACGTGCGTACTAACATGAATTCATAAACAAAAATATAAATAAACCTGTCTTGAAAACTTTTCAGATATGGAATGACGAGGAAAGATGTTGGGGGACGCATGGAATTGACTGGCAGGAATGTACTTCATGATGAAAATGCCTGTGCCAGTCAGGTTAGTGATGTGTGGGATAAACCATGCGTATCTAAAGCTCTTACGAGAGAAACTGTGTGGCTGGTAATGTCATCCAATTCATAAAATATGGAGGAGGAGGTTGATGATATGATCGACTCGAGCAGAAAAAATTAAGTAGTTTGGACATATGAAAAAGAGCGAGGTGAGAGTAAGAGAGAGAATATATGTGTCTGAATTAGAGGGGGCATGGGGATGAATACCATATTGGAGATGGAAGGATGATGTGAAAAAGATTTTGGAGGGTGAAAGGCGTGCACGGAATAGTGATTTGAATAGGAACGATGTGTGGTGTACAAAAGTCGACGTGCTGTCCATGGATTGAACCAGGGCATGTGAAGCGGCTGGGGGAAACAAAGAGAGTTTTTGGAACTGGTTGTGGGCAGGTTTTGGTTGGTGGATTGCATATGACAAAAGAGAAAAGATGTGAGCGAATGCATCCTTTCTTCGAAAAGCAAATTGCATATTATTCATTGCCTTGATATTATTTTCCTGTGGACACCATGAATACAACAGGTAGGTGTGTAATACTGAAATAATGATCTTTATTCCAAACAATCATTATGTTTGAGAAGAAACAGTATAGTAACAACTATTATGGCATATGAATCTTGAACATGCATTTACCATATACCGATGCATAACATGTGAACCTTCAACATACAGTATGCAGTACTGATACATAATATGTGAACCTTCAACGTAACATATGCAGTACTGATGCACAACATATTCTGTTGGATACTTAGCAGGTACATCACACTAGACCTATGCAAGGAAAGCTGACAAAATACAGCATATATATATATATATATATATATATATATATATATATATATATATATATATATATATATATATAAATTTTGAAAATGTCTTAAAATAATGTAAGGAAATACATATATCTTTGGAATCAACACATTAGGTATATTTACAGAGGACTAGTCACTGATGTGGTCTTAACCATATCATTTTTTTTTCTTAAAGCCCCAGAATTTATACACAGAAAAGCACCAGGAATGAGAGAGGAAAGAGGTTGGGGGATGTGAAAAATCCAAGGTAATACAAACTAATTTTGATTTCTTGAATGTTCAGTTTAAGCGGTAACGAGTTTGCATATTTTTGGGGGAAAGGGATAAGCATATTCTTTTTAAAGGGAAGAGGGAAGGGAGAGGTTCTTGAGAAATGCTTACTTGGTACAATTCATCGACTCTCTAAAATCACAAACAGCTTTGGTTATTACCGACATACATTCTGTTAGATACTTGGAAACAAGGCCGATGCAAAATGTGCCTTGCATCGTGAACATTCGATTTATTGAAATACACAAACATGATGCACACACACACACACACATCGAGCCTAAAGGTTCGACCATTCATTCGTAGACACACACACACACCACAACATCAAAAGAATATCCCTTTTTGTTGGGCGATCCAGAACAGAGCGTAGCTGTCACAAATATGAACGTGCAATACTGACACAATATAGCGTTCGGCTGCGTGAACCGAGATAATATAGTCCCAAATAGTAAATTCTTGTCATGAAACAAAGTGTAATACCCGCCAGTGAAACACCTGGTCGGGGTGGTGAGCCGTCTTGTTCTCAAAATTATTGTTTGGAATCCAAACTTCCCAAATTTGCATAATTTATGGACGTTATTCCTGCATCAGGATGAGGAATATGCAAAACTCCCATAACCCTTTTCAACTGTCTCTTTTTTTTCCAGACCCTAATTTCTCATCTGAAGAAGATATGGTGAAGGTACGGCGAAGACGAAGGCATGAAAACAAATTGGTTCTGGAGATAATACGGAAGATAGTAGAAGCGTTCTAGACGGTGGAAGTCGCAGTACAAAAACTCTTGTTAAAGAGTGAATGATAGTCAAGGGTAATTTTCATAAAAGCACAGGAGTGATACGAGGTAGAGGTGGGAAGCAAGCTACCGCAGGAGGAGGTTGATGATCATCAGAATTAAAGAGAGAGATAGTGTGTGCACTGTGGTCCCTGGCCCGCCACCGTACGACACGAATCCTGAAACGTGAAAAGTAAGAATTAATATGTAGTTTTCTGGTATAATTACGTGTACAGATTTTATGGTACAATTACGAGTATAGATTTCATTACTTGTCACCATTAATGTCTCACTGAAGTGGTATGATACAATTCTGGGTGGTTGCCTATAAGTGTTTGTCATCGTGATTGCGTTAAAGGGATTGGATTGACATGCGAATCCGACAAGTAAGTGGCACGCCACTTGTTACGTCTAACTATTTTAAGGCTTGACCATTGATCGCTTCTCTTAAGTAGACTAACCATTTCTTATTCATGTAACTAAAATCCCATGTGACTTAATTTTTGCAAGTAACTTTTGATCTGGAACTTTATCGAATGCTTGGTGAGAATCTAAAAAAAAAATTACATCAGTTGGTCTACTTTCACCATACAAATTATATTTATCGTAAAAGGAAATCAAGCATATTTGTCCGATACGAACGATTTCGTTGGAAGCCACGGCGAGAATGATTAACTAAATGGTGAGCCTCTTAATAGTTTACAAATTTGTCGCGAATGATGGTTTCCATAAGGTTACCAACTACAGACGTTAAGCCGAGTGGACGATAATTTCCGGGCAATGACTTATCAACCATCTTTGCATATCGATGTTACATGGGCAAATTTCCATTCCTTCTGGAACTTTCCCCGGAGCACGTCACTCATTGAAAAAGGCTGTTAAGGGCTTAACTCCCTCAAATTTGGCCACTTTCACTGTCCTCGGAAAAAAAAAACTTGTCAGCGCCTGATGATCAGTGATATTATTCATACACAAGGTGACATTATTTTACATTGTCAAAAGAACCACCTCATAAAAGTTTGGCTTTTCATTTCTGAATTTCGAGGAAGAATGACAAGCAGTTTCACAAATCCATTACAATTACTGGCTCCTCCACCTCTGTGATGCTGCTAGTGTTCGCAACCAAGTATTGCTGTCGGGAATTGCAACAATTAAGTTCAGGGGTTCACCTTAATTTTTCCGTTTCTGTATCTGGTATTTCTTTACTCTTACATTATTAACAGTATTTAACATACCAAACATGGTTAGCGTGCCACTTTATACTGAAGTTCGATGATGATGTTACCAGTGCTCAAAAGGCCCTATTCCTCTTTGACAATTATTCATTCATTAAAAATTTATGAGAAGGTGGTGTAAAACCGTGTACTTCGTGTCTCATTATTTTTTTCTCTGTCATCGTCTACTGCAGAAGACTGACCTTGTGAGCCTGGCAGGTGTCCTTGGTTGAAGGGTACGTCGACGTCGAAATCCCACTCGCTGCTCTGCCAGTACAGGTCGGGGTAGGATGCCACACACTTGACCTGCAGCTTACCCAGGTGCACCATGGTAGGTCGCAGGCGGAACTTCAAGCTCCTGACGGCCGTCTCCAGACCGGTCGTCTTGTTCACGATGACCTCTTCGCCACTCACCCACGATGGGTCAACCTGGGGTCAGTGATACAGGGCCAGAATGAATGAGGCTCTAGGTTTAGGTGACACACACACACATGTATATATGTTACTTCGTCACTCATGACCCATTCCGGCAGTATCAGGGATTACGAGGAGTTCAACAGTTGTTTCCCTCTTGTAAAATCTATATAAACTATTTAAATGCATTCAAACACATATTTCCTTGCAATAAGGTTAAGCCATTATCTTTAAGGAAATGTATGCTGGACGGAGAAATGCAATCTTGGCAGGAGGTTTACCCAAATAACTAGTACACACGTTACCTTTGTTTATCCTAGTGTCATTATCCTAGTGTCATTCACACAAGATGTTTCCCTTTAAGAACCGTCTAAAACTATCAACATTATCACCACGGAAGTGCAACCCATACGACGGGTACGGGGATGTGGAAGGGAAGGGAGCGGATCTTAACGCCTGTAAGTGCTAATTGAAAATGTCGATTTTATTGCATTTTCTTACTGAGAAAACGGAATGTTGGATTGTTGGAAGAGGGGTCCTGAAAAGGTAGAACTCTTATAATATCATAAAATGATTTTTCGACAATCATTAACTGTCAAAAGCAAGACATGCAGATATCAAAGTAGGTTTAAAGAGGTTGTTTTCCATTCGAACAACAGTGTAGCTTATCCAATTCTCCACTGGTGTAAGATCTGGATATTACATTATCGAGCTGTATATCATCATTCGCTCTGTTCTCTTTCCCCAGGGGTAAGATTAACAGGATACAGGCGTTCATGCACCTTCTGTGGGAATAAAATTTACAAGGCCTGAGAGAATGTGTTGGCAGTTTTGATGCACGAGACTGATTATTGATGACGGGTGATTTAATGTGAATATGAATGGGAGTGGTGAATAGCCTATGGAGATGTGAGCTGATAAAAGACTGGTGATTGGGAATACCTGGTTAGAAAAGGGAACATCCACAAGTATACGTATGTAAGTAGCAAAGACGGTGTGAGCATTATTGGATTACGTACAAATTGACAGGAGTGCAAAAGAGAGACTTTTGGATGTAAATGTGCTGAAAGGAATAGTTGGTGGGATGCCTGATCATTACCTTGTGGAGGCGAAGCGAAGATTTGTAGAGGTTTTCAGGTAAAGAAGAAACGTTATGGATGTAAGTAAGGTCAAGGGTGGTGGAGGTTATTTGAAAGAAAAGGGTCAGCTGCAGCGTTGATCAGCGTTACTGGATGGACTGAAGGTAAGCGGTCATAAAGTCAGCATAGTAATGAAAGTTAACGATGGTAAAAGATGAAATCAAAGTCAGTAATACTGAAGCTTCAGTGCCACTGTAAGTCAGCAGTACGGAAGGCCAGTATTAATGAGGTTGAACAGCGTTGAAGATCAACGGTACTGAAATGAAAGTGCTGAGATTCAGCTATATTTAAGGTCGGCAGTGCTACGAGTTCATAACAATGAAGGTCATGCTGAAATTCAGCTATACTTCAAGGTCGGTAGTGTTATAGGTCAACAACATTCAAGGTCAGCGGTAACGAAGGTTATATGTGATGAAGGTTCTCGCAGCACCGAGGATGAGGGGTACCAAGACTGACATCAGCAGTGAGGAATCACTGCTCTTAGTGCTGAGGAGTACGAGAGGAACTCACACGCTGGTTGTTGATGTAGAAGGCAAGCTGTGGGGCGGGCTTGGCGCTGTGGGAGGAGCAGTTGATGGCGACCAGCTGCTGCAGCTTGTAAGGCACCTCCTTCTCCACGCTGATCCTCGGCCGCTCGTCAGGAAGATCTGCGGAGAAAGTCTGCGGTTCAGGGATGATCCTGAAGTTAAGACAAACTGGTCATGTATTCATGATTAATATCATGAACTGAAGACAACCTGATTATGTATTCTTGACTGATATCATGAAATAACAAACTGATCATGTATTCATGATTAGTGTCTCGGTACAGAATCTAGTTAATCAGCAGAATTCTGCTTGTTTCAAAATACTGATGGGTAGTGACGCTCAAATTGTAAATAGAGAGTATTAAATATTATTCCTCTCATCTCTCAATGGCTGCTATCCTTTACCTATACCTGAAGTCCTTCAATAATTCACCCTCTACCTTTTCTTGAGATATCTTCAGACAAGGGAACTACTACAGTAGAGCACAAGGGGGGAAAATAGAGCTGTACCAAATGCATTTTCTATGAGGAACTTCGGAGATTCTTCGGCACAGCTGGACCTTAAAAAGGGGTGACCAAACTCTTAAGTCATAAAACTAAGTCATAAAAACTAAAAGTATCACTACTGATTATCACATATCTTGCTGCGTTCTGTCGGTCCTTTCTTTAGTTTGAAGACACACCGAAGAAGCCAACAGACTCATGATAACTAGTCCCTATACAAAGTTGCCAGTAATTCGTCCATTTCCTTTGCATGACAGAAATTGCTAGCAGCTGGGTTAATGTTTTTTTCGGGAAAATATGAAAATGTGTAGCAGGAAAGTTGTGATGGCAATATAAGAGGTATAAAGAGGTAAAATGTCTGGGAAAGAATGTTATCCCTAAACAGTGCCATTCCTCCCTTCTCGAATGAAACACAATAGCATCCTAACCTTCCGTGGAAGCGAAGAAACGAATGTCCGGAGGGCCCGCATCTGCTAGTAGATAATACTATATTCATGACCATTTCTATAGATACCTAAAAAAGTCTTTAAACAGGTATACGGACGTAGATTTTCCACTGATATCGTTACATTTCTCGGTACAATATTTCACCCATTTGTTTTTACAGTACATGAACAAGTAGCGTCCTTGTATTAAACATAACATCTCTCACTCACCCACAACAGTCATGAATGCAGAGCTGAAGGACGTCTTGAAGACAGGCGCCTCTCCAGACACCTCACAGCGGTAGTTGCCCCCAGCGTCCACAGTCACGTTGCGTATCCTGACACAGCCATACTGGGACTCCGAGGTGTCCACGATGAAATGTTGCATGGGGAAAGTCTTGACCGGGGGCGTCTCGAGGGGTGTCCAACGGTAGAACTCGTCTATGCCGAGGTACCACTTGAGGGCGTAGACGTGGTCTCCCTCGTCCTCCCAATCACACACAAGCCACCCGCCCTCACCCACCGCCAGGGGCGATGGGACCTCCAGCTTGGTGATCTTGATGGCCTGAGACACGCCTGTTGGAGGGATAACAATGGTTAGAAGGATAGGCAATGTATCAGAGAGTTAGGTCTGGAGGCCTAGTGTAAGTAGGGGACACTATAATACCACAAAAAAAAAAACTTAATTCCAAGCCATAAATGTGTTTGACATTATTTTTATTACCAAGTTATGATAATTCTAACTCTACTTTCATCGCGTTTGTCATAGGGTTGGATACTGTCCTCCAGCTTGCGTCATCTGGTTGGAAAGTTGGGAGGTATATTGGCTCTGTCATCATTATCAGTCTGCTACTTTAGGAAACTTTATTCACTGTTTTGAAAAATAATCTTTCATGCATGTGTATCCTAATGCCCGAGTGCTGCTGAATCATTTATTTAACCCCTAACGATTTGACTGACACAAATTCCTCCAAAGTTTTAGCCGTCAGTATGTACTCCATACATTCCGACAGAAAACAGACCAACTTACGTAATATAATACACCAAAGGAAAGATCCAAATCTGAAAATGGCAAAATTGTACACATGTATAATTTTTTTCTTTGTTTTCACCAAGTTAAAGACCTATGTACGACCTGTTATGTTGAGAGGAAATGAGGGAGGAAGGTGCGAGTGAAAGGCTTGTTGCTTGTATAGACAGTAACAAGAGTTTCATATCCATTCGAATTATTAGTAACCCATACAGGAGGCTGGAACACCTCTAACCCATGGAGTATAAAGCAGCTGATAGCAACGTTCACGAGTGCCATCGAGACAAGTGTGGAATCAAACACGATACGGTTATCATAAAGCAGAGTTATATAAGAGTTTAACCGTACTCTAAATCAGATGAAGGTACATTAGGTTTAAGAAATTCTTAGCTGAAATGATCTATTCTAACGAACGAAGCTCTCCTATCCTCGTCGTGTTCATCCTCCTCCTAGTAGACTTATTGTCTACCGGTGATCGCACCTCACAAGTGTACGTTACTCATCTCGTCCGTTGTATGTTCCATTTTGTTTCACCTTCCCCCAAGGCTGCTCTTCTTTCCCAGAGCCGTCAGTCAATAATGATTATATATCACATTCTAAGCCTTCCCACAAGTACCAACTGGAGAGCATTCCTGTAGTCTTCTTGGCACAGCTTCTGGCCCCTGATCAAGCGTCTTAACCATCGCAATTTACCCCTGGAATTATCAGGGAATAGGCTCCACATTGAGCTCACTCTGGACATGGACACTGCGAATCCTGTCCTTACGAGTTACTGCAAATAGTGTCAGCAATACTCTTATTCCTGCTGATTGTATTTTACTGCTTGTCTTAGATAAGGACAGGTCTTGCATTATAATATAGATGCTCGTTTTATATTTCCTGGGAACATTTCCATTCTTCTTTATTACTGAATAAAGTGAAATTTGTGGTTCAGCCGTAAACTTTCCTAATCTAATGTTGAATTGTTTCGCCGTTTATCCTTTCTCACTAAAAACCAACTCCTATACATTTAAAGTAATTTACTTTAGTTTTTCTGTTGATATCCATAATCACAATCATTTTCCTCTCGTCTTACTTGCATCATTTCACATTTATTAACATTTGGCTTCATTCCCATTTCTTCTAAGATATATCTAATGTTCAGCTTCACTCGCATCTCTTCCAGGATATATCATGTACTTAACTTACTCTACGAGTAACGTAATTAGCATGAGTGAGAGTTCGAATGAGTACGTTGTCATAATGTTTATTTCTCATTATATTGTCAATAAACAGCACGAACAGGGGTGGTGTCATTGCACATTCCTGCCTTACTCTATATCCCATATTAAACCAGTCTTCTCTACCTGGGTCATATATTTCACGATACTTTCCCGGCGTGGTACGAGCTCTTGACGGCACTCAGCAGATCTCCAGGTACGCCATAACATGAATATTTAAGTGCTTCTCACAGTACATTTCTTGGCATACGATCAAAAAAAAAAAAAAAAGGCTTCTTCGAGACCTACACATAGAATCTGCTGCTCAGTATTCTATTCCCGCGATTTTTCAGTCAGTACACTTAAAACATGTGTTCAGTCAATATTTTCTCCTCTTTATCCAAAGTCTCTTAAATCATTCTCTTTAATCCCCTTTTAAAATCTTTCCTATACGAGATGGCAAAAGAATAGGTCTGTGGTCTTTTTTGCACTACTGCCTCCTCTATCATTAGGAGTATACAACACGACCTCCTGTCATACAAGTCACTTATTTACTATTGTTAGCAGTTCGGCATCCAAACACAGGGACGACATACACTCTATTCGTATACCTAAACACAGGGACGACATACACTCTATTCGTATACCTAAACACAGGGACGACATACACTCTATTCGTATACCTATTCCCCTTGATGTTGACAAGCTTTTCCTCAAAATCTGAATCGAACGTATTCGCTTTCTGCTGTTGGTTGTAGCCCACACTGTGTGATGCTGACGTGTTTGTATAAAATCCGGCAGCTAATGCTACGGTACCTGCTGAGCTGATGCTGTTGTTGCAGGGGCCACTGTGCGCTGTCGACGGCTGCTCCTCCTCCAACATTATGTAGGAGAAGCTGAACCCGAGAATGTTGGGTACACGCAGATTCTATTATAGTTTTTTCCCTGATAAACTCAAGACGAGTTGACTGATAACACTGATGAGTTTAAATCAAGACTCTGGGAAGGATGCTCCCCCAGACATCTCTTTACTCTTTATGGAAACAAATACGATCGGTCTTGGAGAACAACAACCTATACTGCGAGGTAAACTTTGTGGTGGATTCAGGACACTGGTCGTACGAAAAAAAAGAAAATGAAAACAACTGAATGGAATCTATATACTGAAATGTATAAATGAAATTATGAGAATTTGGAAATTGGTGTTTTACAGGGGGGAAAAATTCAAAAACATTACGTTCCAGTCTGTTCGGTGTTTAAATATCGGTAATTTTACGTGTTTGTATAATTTACTTTGCCGATATAACCATCATTATGGTAGAGTTAAACCCTAGTCCTAAACAATTAAATCAGAAGATAATAAATGAAGCCTACAGTGCTGGCACAGAGCATCTCCCATAAATGAACAAATTAATAAACTTGGTGATAAAATTATTTCATACTCTCCCTTTCAGCACACGCGCACCTGGTAAAATTGTATTTCGCAGATCATTAACCTAAACTGACTAAGCTCGTCCTACACAAGGGGAAACATCTGCCGTATGACAGCGTCAACCTACGGTGTGGCAGCAGGCTAACGCTAACTAGGTCGACGACGAGAGAGCAACTACGCTGCCAGACGAACAATGAGTCACGCTATTCGTATTCTCTTTGAGTCACACGTCACGCTATTCATATTCTGTCCGAGTTACACGTTACACAACATCATATTCAGTCGCGATGGTGTGCTGGCAATATCATAAACAACGTTATTTCCATTATCACAATATACACGGTAATTTTCCTCCCCCCTCCTCTCACCACGCCAACACATTTCACGATCCTTGCAGTGCTTCGTCTTGTAGCACTCAAGTGGCGCAAAGCAGTACAAATGACACCACTACCATGGATCCTCTCGAAGTCCTTCCTTAGGGCATAAGAGATGAGATACACAGAGCTAAGCGTGGTGTGAGAGAAGAAAAAGATACCAGTTGACTAAGCGGCCATTTCTCAACGGGTGCCTTCTAATGTCTGCTTAGTATTTCACCTTGTTTCCTCCTCTACCTCGTAAATCCTTACTGAACACACTCCAAGAGTTATACATCCGATTTTCTTTTTGCGTTAAAGGCTCAAGTCGCCGACAAAAGGCCACATCGAGGCCAGGCCTTAGTTCATGTACGAAAATGGGTTATGAGGAAAAAAAAAAATAAGATACAAGAGGAGAAATTATTCTAAGAGCTTCAGAGAACGTGGAAAAATCTGACATTAGAAGAGGGTCAGGTTGTAGTTGTTAAGAAAAGACATTAGGGATAAAGTCTTCCAGAGCTTCCTCGTAGTGTAGGGAGTAAAGTAGGTGTTATAACAACCCACCTTGTGTTGCAGCCCTTCCTGCCATCTATACACCATTACCAACAACCTCCATCTCATACTCAACCATGAGTCTTCAGTACAGCACAAAAGTCGTGATAACCTCACCTTCGAATCCTACCCGCAGTGTTCCTCCACCTTTCACTCGATCCTGACGAAGTATTTCCGAAGGGCATCTCCCTCCCATCTTCACCCACGTCCTCACTGACACAAAAGGTCACTACTACTACTACTACTACTAAGACGACCCCTAGTGACCAGGGCAGTCACTACCATGATCTCTCGAGGGATTGGGAAACACGGCCATATTGCAACCAAACGATGATAGATCATCCAGGCTACTGTCGTAATGATTAAATAATGTCAATCAACCGATTATATTACGGATAACAAAACACTACGTTCATTAGCCATTTTTGCAGCTAAATTACAGAGGGTAAATTACCATCGTGCAGGTATGGTGTTATAATGGTGGTCATTAAAAGGTAATGATATTTGCACACACTGGGAGACTGGTGTTCTTTAACATTACGTGTGTCGGTCTCCATTTCAAATCCGGGTGAAAGAAAAAAATGATGGAAAATGTGTATACCTTTCCTGAAAATATGTGCACGAATCCATGCTAACAACTACTTCTAAATGATGGTTAACATCGTGTCATAAAACATACTTGTTATGACTCTTATGTTCCAATATATATATATATATATATATATATATATATATATATATATATATATATATATATATATATATATATATATATTATTGCTCGAATTGTAAAATTTTTAACGAGAGAGATGGTAATGAATATGAGTTAGGTAGTCGCTGGGTGTCCCAATCAAGTGAAAATGTTGAGAAACAAGTAAGTATGTAACTGCATGATGCCTGCAATCTTGATTATTTTTAGACTGTCATAGCGTATCAGATTTTGTTAAAATGGTGCTGGTTACTTGATTTTGGGTTAGCAAGGAGAATGCCATTCCTTTATGTAGACAAAAAGGGGGATAATTTACAATCCCCTCTCACCTCAACCCCAATCAATATGAGCCCTCTGTGTGTGTGTGTGTGTGTGTGTGTGTGTGTGTGTGTGTGTGTGTGTGTGTAAACAGATGCAAATGAAGCCACTGGAGAAATGATAGTTAGTACAACAGGAAGATCTTTCGTTTATCACATCTTTAGTCAAACAGCCAGCAAGGTCAGATATAACAAGTAATATACACAAGAGAATCTCAGGTCAGTGTGGGGTTTATTAAGCATTACTGACAACTCAGGTCATATCAGGTCAACGTGGCAGGAACCTTTTGATATACATGACTGACACGTCAGGTCATAACAGGCCTACTGGGCAGAAGCTTATCACATACCAACTGTGATATAATTGGATCACAGTGAAAGTGGTCATAGGTGATATTTATAATTTTGACCAAAATGTCTTAAAAATGACACTGGATTCTATTATCTTTCTCTCTCTAAAGGAGACCTAACTTTAGCAATGTGGTAACCACCGTTAAAGTCGTTGTAATGGACCTCCTAAGCTTTATGGTGAAACAGGGGACGAGAGAGAGAGAGAGAGAGAGAGAGAGAGAGAGAGAGAGAGAGAGAGAGAGAGAGAGAGAGAGAGAGCTTCATAAAGTTAACCCTCCTGGCCAATCCCAAGTTACGAATTCGTGAAAAAAAAAAGGGTTCAACTTTCTGTTCACTCTCTGTTGGCCTTACATGATATATGTAGGTAAATACTGACCAATTCATTTGCGTTGATTATACGTAAGCAGTGTCTTGTTCCATCTTTACGTCTTTGTATTGACGGGGAAATTCGCGGTTAAGAAGTAATTATTTAATTATCTCTATCATACACCACAACTGGTGATGGGTCTACCAATGCAAGTCGTCGTTCAGCTGAACATAATATAAGTCAAACGATACCCAACTGACAGACAGACGACGCCTACAAGTCTCGAGTATTATCATTGGGCGTTCGCTGTCAGCTATTATAGCGAGGGCATGAGGGACAGACTTCTGTCTCAGTAAAATGCTCTTAACATAATTGAAATTAAAATATTCACAACGAAAGAATATATTTGTGTGTGTGTATATATAATTCATTTGCTGGGAAATACTGCAAATGACCAGGAGATGTATAAAAGAAAGAGGCAGGAGGTCAAGAGAAAGGTGCAAGAGGTGAAAAAGAGGGCAAATGAGAGTTGGGGTGAGAGAGTATCGTTAAATTTTAGGGAGAATAAAAAGACGTTTTGGAAGGAGGTAAATAAAGTCCGTAAAACAAGAGAACAAATGGGAACATCGGTGAAGGGGGCTAATGGGGAGGTAATAACAAGTAGTGGTGAAGTGAGGAGAGATGGAGTGAGTATTTTGAAGGTTTGTTGAATGTGTTTGATGAGAGAGTGGTAGATATAGGGTGTTTTGGTAGAGTTCGTGTGCGAAGTGAGAGGGTCAGGGAGAATGGTTTGGTAAACAGAGAAAAGGTAGTGAAAGCTTAGCCGAAGATGAAAGCCGGCAAGGCGGCGGGTTTGGATGGTATTGCAGTGGAATTTATTAAAACAGGGGTGACTGTGTTGTTGACTGGTTGGTGAGGATATTCACTGTATGTATGGTTCATGGTGAAGTGCCTGAGGATTGGCGGAATGCTTGCATAGTGCCATTGTACTATGGCAAAGGGGATAAAGGTGAGTGTTCAAATTACAGAGGTATAAGTTTGTTGAGTATTCCTGGGAAATTATATGGGAGGGGATTGATTGAGAGTGTGAAAGCATGTACAGAGCATCAGATTGGGGAAGAGCAGTGTGGTTTCAGAAGTGGTAGAGGATGTGTGGATCAGGTGTTTGCTTTGAAGAATGTATGTGAGAAATACTTAGATAAACAAATGGATTGGTATGTAGCATTTATGGATCTGGAGAAGGCATATGATAGAGTTGATAGAGACGCTCTGTGAAAGGTATTAAGAGTATATGGTGTGGGAGGTAAGTTGCTAGAAGGCATGTATAGGAGTAAGAAGAGAGGAAAGGGATTGGTTCCCAGTGAATGTCGGTCTGCGGCAGGGTTGCATGATGTCTCCATGGTTGTTAAGTATGCTTATGGATAAGGTGGTTAGGGAGGTGAATGCAAGAATTTTGGAGAGGGGCAAGTATGCAGTCTGTTGTGGATCAGATGGCTTGGAAAATGAGTCAGTTGTTGTTCGATGATGGTACAGCGCTGGCGGCTGATTCGGGTGAGAAACTGCAGAAGCTGAGTTTGGTAAAGTGTGTGAAAGAAGAAAGCTGAGAGTAAATGTGAATAAGAGCAACGTTATTAGGTTCAGTAGGGATGAGGGACAAGTCAATTGGGAGGTAAGTTTGAATGGAGAAAAACTGGAGGAAGTGAAGTGTTTTAGATATCTGGGAGTGGATTCAGCAGCGGATGGAATCATGGAAGCGGAAGTGAGGCACAGAATGTGTGGAAGGCGAGAACGTAATCTCGGAGAGCAAAAATGGGTATGTTTGAAGGAATAGCGGTTCCAACAATGTTATATGGTTGCGAGGCTTGGGCTATGGATAGGGTTGTGCGGACGAGGGTGGATGAGTTGGAAATGAGATGTTTGAGGACAATATGTGGTGTGAGGTGGTTTGATCGAGTAAATAATGAAAGGGTAAGAGACATGTGTGGAAATAAAAAGAGTGTGGTTGAGAGAGCAGAAGAGGGTGTATTGAAATGGTTTGGTCACATGGAGAGAATGAGTGAGGAAAGATTGGCAAATGATATATATGTCAGAGGTGGAGGGAACGAGGAGAATTGGGAGACCAAATTGGAGGTGGAAGGATAGTGAAAAAGACTTTGAGCGATCGGGCCTGAACATACAGAAGGGTGAAAGGTGGGCAAGGAATAAGTGAATTGGAACGATGAGGTATACCGGGGTCGACGTGCTGTCAACGGACTGAACCAGGGCTTGTGAAGCGTCTGGGGTAAACCATAAAAAGTTTTAAGGGGCGAAGATGTGGAAAGGGAGCTGTGGTTTCGGTGCATTACACATGACAGCTAGAGACTGAGTGTAAACGAATGTGGCCTTTGTTGTCTTTTCCACGCTACCTCGCGCGCGCCCGGGGAAGGAGAGGTGCCATTTCATGTGTGGCGGAGTGGCGACGAGAATGGATGAAGGAAGCAAGTATGAATATGTACATGTGTATATATGTATATGTCTATGTATGTATCCTTTCAAGTGTATAGGTATATATATGTGCGTGTGTGAGCGTGTATGTATATACATGTGTATGTGGGTGGGTTGGGCCATTCTTTCTTCTGTTTCCTTGCGCCACCTCGCTAACGCGGGAGACAGCGAAAAAGTACAATATATATATGTGTGTGTGTGAGTGAGTGAGTGAGTGAGTGAGTGAGTGTGTGTGTGTGTGTGTGTGTGTGTGTGTGTGTGTGTGTGTGTGTGTGTGTGTGTGTGTGGGTAATGCAGTAAATGGTTGGTTGGTTATTTCAGCTTTAGCTAAGCCTGTCGACTGACTTGCCAGAGTTATCAAGGCCGACAGTAACTTCTTTTGCCATCATCTCGGAACAAAAAAAAGAAAACCACCCTCAAGTGTTGCAGATAATCTTACGGCCATGCACTATTCCACTGCGTGTTACGTTCTTGTGACCGAAATGAATCCAGGACAAAAAAAAAAAAGAAAAATCAGTGTATAATATAATGCTGAGCTGGTTAGAAAAAAATGAAAAAATAAATCACATTTAAGACTGTGCAAATAGGTGCACATAACTAGTCATTATATCATATGCTAAAACACGATTTTTTCTTGAAAGAGTGTAGGAGGAGTGAGACAAAAAAATATCAGAAGCTAAACAAATAAGCAATAATGTGGAGAAGAAACAGGGAAAGTTGAGTTAAAAGATATCTTTAAAGGAAAGAAAATGGGTGAATGAGAGTATATCGATGCAGCGAAAAAGTATACAAAGTAAAATTGAAAAAATATATACGTATATATATGGAAAGAGGGGCAAGTATGAAGTCTGTTGGGGATGAGAGAGCTTGGGAAGTGAGTCAGTTGTTGTTCGCTGATGATACAGCGCTGGTGGCGGATTCATGTGAGAAACTGCAGAAGCTGGTGACGGAGTTTGGTAAAGTGTGTGGAAGAAGAAAGTTAAGAGTAAATGTGAATAAGAGCAAGGTTATTAGGTACAGTAGGGTTGAGGGTCAAGTCAATTGGGAGGTGAGTTTGAATGGTGAAAAACTGGAGGAAGTGAAGTGTTTTAGATATCTGGGAGTGGATCTGTCAGCGGATGGAACCATGGAAGCGGAAGTGGATCATAGGGTGGGGGAGGGGGCGAAAATTTTGGGAGCCTTGAAAAATGTGTGGAAGTCGAGAACATTATCCCGGAAAGCAAAAATGGGTATGTTTGAAGGAATAGTAGTTCCAACAATGTTGTATGGTTGCGAGGCGTGGGCTATGGATAGAGTTGTGCGCAGGAGGATGGATGTGCTGGAAATGAGATGTTTGAGGACAATGTGTGGTGTGAGGTGGTTTGATCGAGTAAGTAACGTAAGGGTAAGAGAGATGTGTGGAAATAAAAAGAGCGTGGTTGAGAGAGCAGAAGAGGGTGTTTTAAAATGGTTTGGGCACATGGAGAGAATGAGTGAGGAAAGATTGACCAAGAGGATATATGTGTCGGAGGTGGAGGGAACGAGGAGAAGAGGGAGACCAAATTGGAGGTGGAAAGATGGAGTGAAAAAGATTTTGTGTGATCGGGGCCTGAACATGCAGGAGGGTGAAAGGAGGGCAAGGAATAGAGTGAATTGGAGCGATGTGGTATACAGGGGTTGACGTGCTGTCAGTGGATTGAATCAAGGCATGTGAAGCGTCCGGGGTAAACCATGGAAAGCTGTGTAGGTATGTATATTTGTGTGTGTGGACGTGTGTATGTACATGTGTATGGGGGGGGTTGGGCCATTTCTTTCGTCTGTTTCCTTGCGCTACCTCGCAAACGCGGGAGACAGCGACAAAGTATAAAAAAAAAAAAAAAAAAAAAAAAAAAATAAAGATGAGGACGAGCTCTAAGTAAAGCAAGTATGAATATGTACATATGTCTTTGTATGTATATGAACGTATATGTGCATATGTTGATACGTATATGTATGTATATGTGTGTGTGTGTGGGCGTTTACGTACATGTCTATATGAGTGGATGGGCGATTCTTCGTCTGTTTCCTGGCGCTACCTCGCTGACGCGGAAAAATGGCGATCAAGTATAATAATATTAAAAAAAAAAAGGAAAATTATATATGTGGCGTAGTAAGTACGGGTCACCAATATGTCTCTGGTCGCTTCTTTTATCCAGCAAGGACTCGAGGGGGAAATTTGCGATTAATGAGGGGATATTATGAAGGATCAGCCGGATTACGGGGGTACGTTTACTGAACACGGCCGGGAGCAGGAGGAGGAAGGATGTGCAAACGAAGGAAGATGATCAAGTGAGGGAGGAAAGACGGGGCTAATGAGAGGTGAGAAGTGACGGAGGAGGGACAAGTATAGGAGTGATTAGCACGAGTGTTCATAAGGAGGAGGAGACGAAGATTAGGGAGTAGTGAGGCGAGTGAGTGGGGTTGTGTGTGTGTGTGTGTGTGTGTGTGTGTGTGTGTGTGTGTCTGATCTTGAGTGCACAAGTGGTCGTGGGTGATCAAGTGTACGTGTGTGTGTGTGTGTGTGTAGTAAGAGTGACTGTACAAGTGAGCTGTGTGTATGTGCACATGTCAGGGGTGTGTGTTCAAGCGAGATTTTATCAAAATGTCAACCTATTCAAATATGGATGGGCTGCCTCCTCCCACGTGTCTGGTGGTTGAGGTTAGAGAGGGATTTGACCTCAACTTTGCTGTCAACTCGGGTAAGCCTCTCTCACCACAAGGCTCCGCAGCTGATGGTGTCCTGGGTCCACAAGGTCTTCCTGTGTTATAGTCCGAGCATAACTTGTGGCGTAGCTCTCCACTCAAACAGTACAGTTTAGTACGTACAGTACAGTACTTTCCAGTACAATTCAGTACAGTATAGAACGGGACAATTCAGTTCAGTATAGAACACAGTACAGTACTTTCCAGTACAATTCAGTATAGTATTGAACAGTACAATTCAGTACAGTACAATAGTGCAGTACAGTATGGTATAGTACAGCACAATACAGTTCAATTCAGTACAGTACAATGCACTTGGCAATTATAGTCTTTTCTAAACACACACTTTTCCACGATCGTTTTGGCTCCTGGTTTACTTTCCACAAACTTAACTCTCTCTAGCTGATTACGTGTAGGAAAACACCGAGTCTGAAATTCATTAGAAAGATAACTCATGTTTCGAAAAACAACAACTCTGTTTTGTGAGACTAACATGGGTTTTGTTACTTAAAGTGATGGATAATTGATAACTCTGCGTTTGGAATGTTATCTGAATTGACACACACAAAGACAGACACACAGACACACACACACACACACACACACACACACACACACACACAATATACGAAAGGAAACATGAGAATCCTGAGCGCTTTCGTGTATTAGCACATCTTCTAAGGACTAATAACAAAGAGAGAAAATAGATAAGATACAGTTTATGTATACAGAACCAGAGGAAACATGGAATGGGGTCAAGTGACCTTGTAATTACTAAGAGGCGAGGTTGGAAAATAGTCACCTGTGTGACCCACCCTCAACCTTGACCTGACGACTCCTGCAAGTCCTCACTCAGGTAAAACCGGACACAAGGTTGACTTAAATACAGCAACTGTTATACTCGAGAAAAGTTGATAAACGTTTTTACGATTATCTCTACAATAAGAGCATCTAACTTATACATCCCCTGGCTGAAGTTCAGTATAATATCCTCACGTTTAATCATGCTGGATTCTGTTATATTTATTACATCTCTTTCTCTACGCTTAACAATAAATTTGGCATTTTTCCCAGTCAACTGAGTGATTAATTTTACTAAAATGCTCAAACAAAGCATTGGATTTGCTAGCCAGCGATCCAATACCTTGTTTGAGCAAAATGTTTTCCTCTCTTATTAGACGTGAACTTATTTATGAACTGCATCTTTATTTGTAAAGACAGATACGAAATAAAAATAATTTCAAATCTTTGCCATATTTTCGTTGTCGTGAACCAAATTATCACGTTGAGTTATTAATGGATTATTTGACTGGGTAATGACTCTCTTGCTTGTAACATACCTATATAACCCCTTCAGGTTTCTTTAGCTCTTTTCATCATATTTGAGGATAATTTTTGGTGCGAGTTGGTTCAATCGTGTAAGTTATAAAAGGGTAAGAGATAGAGGTGTCGTGATAAAAAGAGTGTAGTTGAGAGAAGCGAAGAAGGTGCTGAAATGGTTTGGACATATGGAGAGAATGAGCAAGGAGAGGTTGACTAAGAGGATGTACGTGTCAGAAGTAAAGGGGACAATGAGAAGGGGTGGAACAATTAGAAGAAAAGACGGGGTGAAAAAGATTGGTCATGACTATGTAGGAGGGTGAAAGGCGTGTACAGGATAGAGTGAATTGGAACAAGGTGATATGCAGGGGTCGACGTGCTATCAATGGACTAAACCAGGGCATGGGATGCGGCTAGAGTAATCAATAGAAAGGCCGTGGGGCCTGGTTGTGGATAGGGGGCTCTGGTTCTCGGTACATTACACATGACAACTAGAGAATGAATCTCGAGAGAATTTGGTCTTTCTTCGTCTATTCCTAACGCTACCTCGCTAACACGTGCAGAAAAATCAGAAAGATTGAGGTTCCAAAAAATGAACAATGAGATTCAGAACAGCCAAGAGCTAATGGGATAGATGTCGTCCTATGCGTTCTGGATCTGAACAACATACTTAGTGGCTGCTATAAAGAAAATGGGTGATACTAACACAATACGTTTACGCTCCACATTAAAATTCAGAGTCCGAAAAAAAAAAGGTTAGCAAGTTTCTGAGTTGCTCCCGAATGTCCAATGTCAATCTTTAATCGCCTTAAGAGGCCAAGGTGTACATAAGTTGCCTCAGCAAATACAGCTCTTTTTTTGGGCTAAGATAAAACTACTGGCAAGGAATATCCCAGTGAAAATAACTGGTATATTGATGAAGGCTTTTCCAAGACTGATAGAAGACCTTCTGCAAGGAGCAGTGTTAAATATATTTGTTTTCGTTAAAATCGCTACAAAATGTACCTGGGTAAGTTTGGGTACAGGGACCATGACGCGTGTCGTGCACAGAGACTGGGACTTTGCCTGAAAAATGACTTTGAAGGAAAACATTGAAAAAAAAATTTTTTTTAATCAAGTCGTCCTCCACAAACCAACAAACACCATGCTACCTGACACTGAAGAGAAAATAAAAGAAGGTGTAAAAGCAGGTCTTACAATTCCAAATGACGATCCAGATTAACTTATCCTCTTCAGTAAAACTTTCACGGGTGTAGAAGGAACACATGTGGTAAACGGTCAAATTCCAAAACGAAAAGTTGGAACGATGACATAGAGTTCTGCCTCTTGTCTAAGAAATACTCAGAGAGACCAATAACCAACAAGAATAAAATCTCCTAAGTGTGCGTCGGAAAATTATAAAAGACTTGACACGTCTAGGTAATTGCTAGTATGAAACGTGTATTACTGAAAAAACAAAAGGACCCTAACAAAGTTTTATTTTTTTAGTTACGTCAGACGCAAGAGGGTCATTAACTAGTCAGTTGGTCCTTTAATTACAGAAAACGATGACTAACAGAACGCTACCATATACTTTCATATACTTATTTTTGCTTATGTAGTCATGTTGAAGACATCCTTCAAGTCCCGTATGAAGCGAAGTACATTTTCCCTGAAGAGGAATGTTAACATATAGATAAATTCGCTGAACTGATCAGTCAAAAGCAACGATAAAGAAGTTAAAAGCAGCCTTATAGATACATTTAAGAATAGACTTGATTAATATATTAGCACTAGAGCTACACTGAAGAACAGACTTGATTCATATATCAGCACTAAAATAGATCAATACATATACTCATACTATCCTACTCTGTGAGCTTCTGATCCTTGTCATTATCACAAACAAACAGCCTCTTAAGGACCCTTTGATCTGATCCTCTTTCAATTCCTGTATAATCTATTGTCACACGACAACATAACCCTGCAGGTATACAGGTCACATGACACCAAGATCCTTACTCGTATGCAGGTCACACGACTCGACAATCCCACTGGTATACAGGTCACAAGACATAGTCCTGCAACTATACTGGTCACAAAACACCATAATCTTGCATGTACACAACTCAATTGACTTCATATTCGCACGGGTATACATCTCGCCGTCATACCCTTGCAGGGTGTACAGCTCACCCGACGTCACATTCCTAGAGGTATACCACTCGCATGTCATCATCCAGGAGGCAGAAGTTGCCTGAGGGATTCAGCGGGTGTGACACAACAGTGGGTGGTGCCTCAAGAGCGAGCCAGACACAAGAGTGGGTGGTGCCTCAAGGGCGAGCCAGACACAAGAGTAGGTGGTGCCTCAAGGGCGAGCAAGACACAAGAGTGGGTGGTGCCTCAAGGGCGAGCCAGACACAAGAGTGGGTGGTGCCTCAAGGGCGAGCCAGACACAAGAGTGGGTGGTGCCTCAAGGGCGAGCAAGACACAAGAGTGGGTGGTGCCTCAAGGGCGAGCAAGACACAAGAGTGGGTGGTGCCTCAAGGGCGAGCCAGACACAAGAGTGGGTGGTGCCTCTAGAACGACCCAGACACAAGAGTGGGTGGTGCCTCAAGGGCGAGCCTGACACGAGTGGATGGTGCCTCTAGAACGACCCAGACACAAGAGTGGATGGTGCCTCTAGAACGACCCAGACACAAGAGTGGGTGGTGCCTCTAGGGCGAGCCAGCCACATGAAAGCTTCACGAGACAAACCTGAGTCGACCCTGATTTAGACGTCAGTTGAGGTTATGCTATTTTACTGCCATATTTTCTACGGGACTTCTAGAAAACGTTCCAACTCGGGTTTATATCACTCTTTGCTTCTTCTAACAGTTTGTTTGAACCTCTTTAAATACTCTTGATTTTCTAAAGTCAGTTTCTTTGTTAATGCTAGCTGTTCTTGCCAGCTTATAGTTTCTGTATTTCGATTTCTCCGCACTTCTTCTGTTTATGTTTGTACAATCTGTACTCCGTCGATGCACACAGTCGCAGTGACGACAGAATGAAACTCGTACAGTAGATGGGGAAAGTGAATCAACAAAAATAATTCAGTAGAAAAAAAAAGGTAAAGAAAGCAAAAAAAACTACGAAAATAAAGTCACAAAGGCCACTGGAAAATTCGTAGGAACACTTGAATTGAAACAGTTAAATCATAAGTAACACAACTTCTTGTCTGACCTTTGATATCATAGATGAAATGAATGGTCATTTGTGAGGATTCTTATTAAGGAACGCAGTATGTGATTTTATACCAGATCATGTTTAATAACCATTCACTTTTCTTTTTTTCATATATCAAGGAACACAATCGTTCATTACACATTAATATAATATATCCCAGTCCATTACAAGTAACGCTCGAAATAGATCTTGTGTGTGTATATATATATATATATCCAAAACAATCACATGTTTACCAAATGGCGTCCTAGCTTCGTCTCTTCGATGTATATCAACTGACTTATATTTCTCTCTTGTGTCTCCCCTGATGATGTGATTATTACACGAAAGTGCACTTGGGAACTTTTCGTGTTTCATTTTCCCCGTGGACTCATAAGAATATCTTGATCACTTTCCAATCCTTTCCAATATATATATATATATATATATATATATATATATATATATATATATATATATATATATATATATATATATTCCAAGACAATAAATAAACTTCTATATTGCTTCATTTCAGTATCAGAATGATATATTTAGTTTAGCATACTGAAGTAACGGAACAGAGTCAACGAATGTTTTCCCATACTTATTAACAAGATTAAGTCATAAAATAACGCATTTTGTTTCGCAATCATCTATTTTGCTCCATGATAGCTGCTACGGACATTAATCTTGTTCCATACCAATTAACAAAGTGATTAATTATGCCTCATAAGTAACGCAACAGTTGCATTTCCTCCGGCATCGTTAAATACATCCAGGAACCGATTTTCAGTTCACAAATTCATTCGTCTTCTCGGGGGAGACTGAAGTAAAGTAATCACATTCAAAATATGACCATTTTTGTGCCGAGCTCACGAGGGAAGAGAGTGTGGCGATCACATGGCTTACATTCTCATCTAAGACTGTTATCACGAGCACTGCAGATCAGCTATCCACGCGAATGCAGAGTGAGGGTCTCATTCACTCATTAAGACAGTAGTATGGGGTGAGGGAGGGAGGGAAGGAGGGACGACTCACTACAGCAACTCAAGGAATGAGGCACAGTCATCAAAGCTCTGTGACTGATACCGCGCCCCTCCACCACTGAAATTAAAAGCAGAATTGACTGCCGCTAAGTAACTGCCTATAGGCAAGTGTTTATCCTTTGTAATGGAGCTGTGCTCTCTTAAGTCCATTCAAATTCACGTCATTGCGATACTGTATTTACATAATAATGTCATCTAGACATCGAAATCTGTACAATGTAATATTTTTAAGAGAGACGAAGGGAAAAAAAAACTTCCTCGACGAAACCAATCAGGCTAATGGGAAGGAGCGGAGATTTAAAGCCAACGTACCAGCTTATAAATTCATGTTTTCAGCGTGTTATCAATAATGGACTAACATGGTCTTTCCTTCAATTATTCATAGCCCAGGGAGGAACATGCTAGGATAAAGGAAATAATTGTATTTTCAATCCTCGGTAATGAAGTAGTCAAAGTCCATTTACTGACGTGTACTGCACACCTGCAGGAGGGAAGGGTAGAGCAGATAACACCTGAAATTTTAAAGAGTTGATCCATCAGGATAGCTGTTACGCATTTTGCAAAGCAGATGTCGATTCCTCACTTTAACACAGGTGGTGTCAAACGTGTACTAAACGATTAAATATTTTCGTTTCTTTTTTTTTAATATCACTAAGGGATATTTCTAATCTCACTCTGCTTGTAGCTAAGCCTGCCTCCAGCTCTTCCAAACTCGACCCGATACATTGAAAAAAATAATCTGAGAAACATACTAGAGTGGTCTACATCTACAAGATATTTTTTTTTTTTTTTTTTTAAAGATTGGTGTAGATACCTCCAGCCCCCAACAACACCTTGTCCCCCTTAAAGAAAAGAAAGTGTGATATTTCAAAAGCTGATATTTCAAAGATTTCAAACTGAATTAATCGTTCGTGATAATGTCAAAGGAGGAACTTTAAACCATCTTCCCAAGTTACATCTTTTATACTGTGACATTTTACGACTAGACGCGGCGTCAGGAAATGAATCTGAAAAGTATTGTAACTCGCGAAATAGACATCGGAAAAAAAAGCGAAATAATTCAACCGTCCAAACTAAATGTGTGTAACAGCCAGACGAACAGTTTGAACAAGCAGACTTCCTCCTGAGTCAGTCGCTTCTATAACGAAGAATCCCTTCGATTCTTTAACGATCTCCTTACAACCACCTGTCAAAGACTCCCTCACCTTCACATCAACTACCTCCCACCTCACCTTCCACTCCCAACACCCTTATACGCTACAAGAATTTGAAGCCCGTAAGTAGATACACACCCTTAAGTTAAACAGCTTCATTACTCTCATTGTCTCATTTGCTAAACTACATAAATAGTTCAACCAAGAGCTTGATAGATTCTCCCGCGGCATTATTAATTCCCACATCCTTCACTGAAAATGTTCCAGTGACTGGAAGATTCTATACCTCTCCCCAGTGCCGCAGTCACCGAGCCGACATTTTCTTACAGAGTTACGACCAACTGCTTTCAGCCAGATCCCAAACTTACACCGTGAAAGTTTGGTATTCAGCTGGGCTTACACGGACACTGCAAGTTTCGTAGATTCCCGGCAGTTTGGATATAGAAAGAGTTCCTCTACCACCACGGCTTCGTTAAGCCTTCTAGAACGAATCTGTCACATCCTAGAGGAATACAAAACCTCCGCGACTTTCAATGTCCTCTGACTTCACCGAGGTTTTCGATCAAGTCAGCCATGATATGACAATTAACGAAGACTTCAACTTTGAGACTGAGGAGGTCTTATTCCATGTCTTGCAGGCTTTGTCCATAGAAGTCGTCAGGTTGTACGCTTCCGTTAAAGCCCTCTCCACCTTCATCTGTCGGCTCGCAGAGCACAAAAATGAGATCCAAGCGCCTCCCCCACCTTCAGGAAGATGCTCACGTGGTTATAACTCTTCGTTGGAAGTATGCTGACGACGCTATCACAGGCTTCAGTAAAGACAACAACTGTCCCGGCTAAGAAGCCCCTTAGAACACTCTTAATAGCCTCCATTTCAAGACGACCAACTAAAACCAAACCAAAGCCGTCATTACGCACGTCAGTCACGTTTCTAACTATATTCAGCCTCTTGTTGTGTTTAACTTAGTCCGGCCTCTTCCAAATTGAGTTGTTCAGTTCACCAAACGTCTCTGAGTCAAATCTGGCGATAGAATAAGCTTCAAAGGAACACACCAGTACCATAACTTTTCCCAGCAATCGTCTCTTACATTCTTCGCACAGGCCAGACACTCGGACTCGCATCTCCATCTACAAAACTTTCGTCCTCCTTAACCTCCCTTGCGTTTCCCCTGCTTGTTCTTCCACCCTAAGCACTACAGAACAGGAGCTACGGGAAGAGATGTAGAAAAGAGCATGCAAGCTCACCTTTAGTCCCTGTTACATCACCTTTGAAAGAAGTGCTAAACACACTGCTCATCCCAACTCTTTCTAACCATCGCTTGGGTCTCATTCAAAGTCAACTCCTGCCATCAGAGAGAGAACCCTCGTCCCTAGAGTTGCGTTTGGGTAAGCGCGTCGAGGCCATCCGAAGCTCGTAATGACGACCACAGGAACAGCCCCATCCAACCACTGTGAAACATCGTGAATGATCCATAGTATGTGTGTAAAAATGATCTGTTTGATAACTCCCTCTGTCATAAAACTATTCCCTTATTGTACTTTATATATACTTTTAGCCTCTGGCTACACTTGAATCAACAAACTGTTATCAGCATGAATTACTTAAAACTGTTTCACACACACACACACACACACACACACACACACATTCACACACACATGAAAACAGAGGATATATGCATTACGTTAGATTCTGTTTACCCTAAGCAGTCCATCGTGGGATCAAACGTTTCATAAAAGCGAAAGTGTGTGAGTGTGTGTGTGTTTGTGTGTGTGTGTGTGTGTGTGTGTGTGTGTGTGTGTGTGTGTGTGTGGGTGGGTGCGTGTGTGCGACGGCAGGAACACACCGGGACTATACTGGAGACCTCTCGCTGACCAACTGAAAAATGTCGGTGCAAAATGCCCGACAATGGCAGTCTATATTTACCTTGTTCGTGAACCTTCACTTATCTCTGTTTTCTCTGTATGCGTCTCTCTCAATTTAACTGCTCAGCCTTGAAGAGAACAGAAAAAAATACATACGGTCCACTCCTACGATTCTGTCTGATTCATGATTCCAGCGCGTAACGTTCACCAGGCTGCAAACTCATTCCAGGGATGACAATCATGAGCGATCCTTCCATCGTATCTATCTCTCTGTCTATGACCACCAACACCGTCTTCCATGGAATGGATCAGAGGGCTTCAAGGGATGCACCATTATTTTCTTTGTCTCGTGGGGAATCAACCCGGCAACGCCTTCCTCAAAGGCACCAGTGGTACGAGGTAGCGACGGCGCCAATTCCTCAGTGGAGGATCTGCCACTACCCTACTGCCATGGGATCGAGAATACTACGTAGTCCATACGACAAACTTCCTTCTTGATGAATACAGTGCTTTCCCACACTGCGTCCGTCTATTCCGGCACCACGCGTCCTTCAGTATCTGCGTGACTGAGGTTCACTGCGTCCGTCTGTTCCGGCACCACGCATCCTTCAGTATCTGCATGACTGAGGTTCTTTCGTGAAAAAAAATCTTTTATTTCAAATGTCCTTCTCATTAGAGCAGTAATGAGTCATTTGGGTTAGGAGAACCTTCATAAACACGTAGAAAATATTGCCTCAGTATTCGCAACGGTAAATTAAGGAGCTGAGCAGCATTTGTCTCAGAGAGACAAGGACAAACTGTTCCAGCATAACTCGTCACTTGACTCATTCTTCAGCAGATAGAGTAAAGCAAATATCTGGCCCTGTCTGTATTCATAAATCATGAGAAATATAACGTCGCCAGAGTTAAGCCTTTGTTTACCCGTCCGTTCAATACCATAATGTGGGGTGATAATATGATGCGCTTCTCCATATACTTACACAGTCCTCGGACGCTCAGGTTAATAGAATGTGGACTGATGGTCTGTTTGTGGTCCTGAAATGTAATGTAAACATAGAACGGTAGATGGCGTGATGGGCCCTTTCTTCGCACACGTATCACAGCAGATGTTCAAAGACGGTGTAAAAAAAAAAAAAAAAAAAAATGGGTCACAGGACCACTCAAACTGCTCTGGATAATATGATGATTCTCTCTATACATGATGATACTGGAATACTGGAAACAGTCACAGTAAACATTGCCCCTTTGAAACGTACAGGCCAAAGCAACTCGAGTCTGTCCCAGCTATGCAACAGGGTCTGTTATGCTAATACCTTCAACATGTATTGTAGCACAGTCACCACTGTACATTTACATATATATAGGTATATGTGTACTTATGAATAATATTAAGCGTTTTCATTATTCTTTATTTTTCTCTCTGACATAGATGTCTCTATCTTGCTCTTTATGAAACGAATGAACACTTCGAATATAAATGAAATTATTATATTCACATAATGGAAAGCGTCCTTCTCATTTCATCTGAATAATGATTTCACGTCGCTGAAACTGTTACGGCATCTGAAAAATGCTGCAGCGGCAAATAAAAAAAGGACCAAAATTGCTGTTAAGAAAAAAGAGAGAGAGAGAGAGAGAGAGAGAGAGAGAGAGAGAGAGAGAGAGAGAGAGAGAGAGAAAGAAAACCTTCAGAAATATGTATGTTAGTTGTTCTTTCATCACAAGAAAATGTCATATGAGAGTACGGTCGTTGTCTGTAATATTATCATAAATGCCAAAACCTGGACGAATAATTACATTTTGCAGATCACCATTAACTGCATAGAAATGAGAGGAAAAAAAAAAAAAGGTAATTTCCCTGAGCAGGTAACCTCATTAGAGACCAGTTCGGTCCTCTTTTCACTCGTTGACCGATGAGTTGCGATAAAAAGACCTTCAGAGAGATCAAAAATATAATACAGCTATCGATCATCACAAGGTATTAATAAAACTTCCTAAAATGTCGAGTGATAATTTAAGAGCATTTGAAGCTTCCTTAAATGTTTAGTGATGACTTAAGAGCGTTCCTGCAGGCCTTTACAGCACTCTTTTCACCGTAGGAAAGACCCATTTCACGGTCCCTGGCGACGAACTATTTACCTGTTTATGGCCACCAGTGTTACCTGTTGGAGAACGTTTCCCTCCCAGGTTGAGGAAGAGATCGTTTCTCTCCTATATTGAGGGAGTGGACGTTCCTCTCCCATATTGAGGGAGTATATGTTCCTCTCCCATATTGAGGGAGTGGACGTTCCTCTCCCATATTGAGGGAGTATATGTTCCTCTCCCATATTGAGGGAGTGAATGTTCCTCTCCCATATTGAGGGAGTGAATGTTCCTCTCCCATATTGAGGGAGTGAACGTTCCTCTCCCATATTGAGGGAATGAACGTTCCTCTCCCATATTGAGGGAATGAACGTTCCTCTCCCATATTGAGGGAGTGGACGTTCCTCTCCCATATTGAGGGAGTGAATGTTCCTCTACCATATTGAGGGAGTGAATGTTCCTCTACCATATTGAGGGAGTGAACGTTCCTCTCCCACATTGAGGGAGTGAACGTTCTTCTCCCATACTGAGCGAGTGAACGTTCCTCTCCCATACTGAGGGAGTGAACGTTCCTCTCCCATACTGAGGGAGTAAGTCTTCTTTAAAATCAACAGAATGTACAAACATTATGCTCTTAGAACACACAGAGAACTTGTCATCTAAATCCCCCATCATAGCTTGCACACACACACATGCTGAGCTTCTGAACTAAAAATGGGTTTTACTTTCATCCCTTAAACCACCGCCCGTTGTACAGAATGGGTCTGCCAACCATCATTCCTACTTGGCAAATGGTCTGCCTCGTTACGTCGACGGTGGCAATGGGGGTATATATATATATATATAGAGAGAGAGAGAGAGAGAGAGAGCACGGCTCCCGTCGCGTAGCGTGTCCAGTCTTCAGCCTGACATTACGAGGAGGAAGGAGGTTCCCTCTTGCATCTCTGGCTGGCTCTAGCGGCCCCCCCTTGGCACCAGCGGTCGTGCAGTCCCCAAGCATTTGCCATGGGTTGGAGGGAGGGCGGACGCGCGGCCACGCACCGAGAGAGAGAGAGAGAGAGAGAGAGAGAGAGAGAGAGAGAGAGAGAGAGTGAGAGAGAGAGAGAGAGAGGAGGGGAAGGGAAGAGGAGGGAGGGAGGGCGTCGCCGCACTGCAGGTCTACTTTGTCTTGATAATCCAGGGTGATTCATCTCCCGCCACACGCCAGCTGGAACACCTGGCTTGAAGCATCAGCAGGGAGGGAGAGGGAGAGTGTGAGGAGAGAGGGAGAGAGAGAGAGAGATATCGTCCTCCGAAAGCAAGATGGACGAACGGCTGTCTGCTCTTCTTTCGAAGTATACATCAATTATATTCTTTCTTTCTTTTTTTCTATCTAGTTACCTTTTATTTTCCTTCCCTCCTCCCCTTGCATTACTGAAGAGCGGCGCCCTCCCATGCGCCACCACCGGCGAGGTTTATGACCATCATCCAGAGGGATTGTGAACGATCGAGCATCATGGAAATGAGTCTGTTGATGATGATGATGATGATGATGATGATGATGATGATAATAATGACAAATGTTTCTCTTGACGTACTTGCGATCTCGCTTCACAAAGGTAAGACCCACGTGCCAAAGATGGATTGACGCCACTTCAGGTTGATGAAGCAGAGAGAGAGAGAGAGAGAGAGAGAGAGAGAGAGAGAGAGAGAGAGAGAGAGAGAGATGGAAATGTTGTATACATCAACTGAGCAGCAGAGACAGACTGTGTGTGTGTGTGTGTGTGTGTGTGTGTGTGTGTGTGTGTGTGTGTGTGTGTGTGTGTGTGAGTGGCTCTGTCTGTACACAGCAGCAAAGCAGTCTCTCCCTCACTGTGCACAGCCAAACCTTCATACCGGGTGATAGACTGATGTGGCCACTATCCCGCCAGGTTCGCAAGCACGACACTGCAGAAGGGGAAGCAGTGTCTCACACACCACACTGAGCGTCTGGCACACGCACACACTCCCTTGAATGGCGCTTGTCTACGCACGCACACGGGCGGGCGAGCGAGAGAGCGAGAGAGAGAAAGAGACACACCGCTGCGGTATAAAGCAAGCCGGAATGTTCCGCTGTACGTTTTTAACACAGGCGTTGATGGCCTTTGATGGTGGTAATTATCAAAGAGAAAGGTTGATCACAGCCCACCCGCTACCGCTTCATCTAATAAGAGATGATGAAATACATCGGCGAAGTGAAATGTGTTCAGATATTTGCCAAGTCCGGATACTCTGCCTTCATAATCTTCAAGTGAATTGTACCGTTCTTATGAATACTACGAGGCCCACGACCAACCTCTGGAAATGTTCATGATACACTGGTGTGCATTAGGCCCTCTTTAAGTCACACTCAGCTCTCAAAATTCTTGAGGAACTGTCTGTGGCCATATGAGGCACCAAACAAGCGTTAGCACTGAGGGCACAAAAGAGTTACACAGATACACAAACCACACAGACCCAAGGTCCAAAGGAGGTGATCTAGATTTAACACTACATAGGAAAAAGCAAAGGCAGTCCTCTTAAAAGCAGCAGAAGGAAAGGACAGCAAAGCAAAGAAAAAAAGACGTGGGCACTACCTCAGTCAGTCCTGTTAGCTGATTGGATAAGGACAAACGTACCCGGATGCTGACATCAAGAGATCCATATGAATCGTTTAACTGCTGACGTCGTAATACATAACCAGCCGCAATGAACAGCACATAATAATCTGTTATTGTAGGCTAAACGAACCTAAGCTCTATCGTTCACTGCGCCATATAAAGAGAGGGTTGTAAAGCGAGTCCGGCACTAATTACACAGTCAGTTAATAATCCAATCATTTGTCGATTAGACATTTAATAACTCGTAACCTTCTTGGTTACTGAGGTCAACCCTCCTTTGTACAGCTTAAGACAAAAGCCCTGGAACACGCCAGAGGTCTTGGGACGTTCCTAGACGCCTGGTCGAAGTAGCTGTATACATCTGTTGAGACACAAGGCTCGGTACAGCTTCGTTCACCCGGGGTCCCACTTGCTCCTCCTCCGCCCAGACGTGAACCAGTTCTCTTTTCCCTCAGCAGCTGTACGCATACGGCTGGCTATGCTCCTGGCTGCGACCATTTCTCAAGCCTCCGCCGAGAGTTGTTTCGTGAACCACAGTTAACCTTTAGGTACCATCAGTATGCACAGCGAAGTGTACTTAATGCCTTCTATTTTTTAACACACTGTGTGTTTCTATTGTCTCCCATTATCGCAAACAGCCTCGAAAGGACCCAGTGGTCTGTCGCTGTTTGAATTCCTTCGTATTCCTTTAGAATGCAGTGATCCAATAGCTTTGGAATGTCACTGTGAATATATGTATATCTGCGAGTTTATCCACGTTTAATCTTCTGTTTATCTGTTGACACTCCCTTGTCTACCCGTCTGTCCACGTTTAATCTTCTGTTGTGTTCATGCATGTTTTATCCTCCTGCACGTGTGAACTGCGTCTCTGGGTGTCACAAAATGTAATCATGAGAGAATTCTGTAACTTTAAAACGACAAAATGGAAGATACCTCAAAATACTTTCTCAGGCCAGAAGATACGAAATAAATACGGAGCAAATGATCACGGAATTTTTTTTTTTTTCTTTAAACATGTAATCATTTGAATATTTAAGTAAGTGTGCTTAAATGGCTTTCCAAATATATTTCCACACCAGCATGAAAAAAAAAAGGGACCTTACACTGAGGTTTATTATTGTATCTATTTACCGAAGAAAAATACCAAAAACTTTCGTGGAATACTTTAGGATATTTTCTGTCAAAGACTTTTTTCTTTCAGATTTGAAATGTAATATGTTAAAAGGCTTATGCTCTAAAAACAGTCATGAAAAATACATCCTAATGCTAAATCTGGTCGAAAAAATACCCGATAAATACGAGGCAAATAATCACAAAATCTATAAATCATATTGTATTAAAATGCTTGAATACAGGATTTTATGTTCGCCAGTGAATATTTCATCCATAAATCCGTATTCAGCGTGAAAAACAGGACTTTTACTGAGGTTTCTATGGAAATTTATTGTACTAAAACAATATCTAAAATTGAAGAGAAAATTTATAGCCAAATATATATATATATATATATATATATATATATATATATATATATATATATATAAAGAATGAATGATGAAACTGAGAATGTAAACAGGATACACAAGTCTTAAAAGGTCGCACGATATTAGATAAAGTTCAAGAGATGGCGCCACACGAGTGTTATATTCGCTCCTTGTATTGTACAAATAATCGATCAAAAATATATACTTACACACACACACACACAGAGGGGGCTCCAAGAGTGTAAAACTCCCTTCCCAGTACAGCACAAGTAAAACTCCCTTCCCAGTACAGTACAAATGGGTAATTACAATTACACACACGATCAACATAACTTGGAAATAAGTAATACGATTATTCTCATTCGTATTCACGAGCCCATGGCGATTACCCACACGGAATCAGGGCCTTCACATCATATCATAAACTATAACCTTAATGCTTTTGAAATGAGGATACAAACAAACGAACAAAAAAAAAAAAAAAGGTGCATTGCATTGTCCCAAGATATCCATTACGAAACTTTGTCGTGATATCAACACTTTTCTTTTTTTCATCTCTTGCTTTATCAGCGCCCAAGCCTGATAATTAATTTAACCATTACGCTGACATTTGGGTTTCCCTCATTTATACTGCAAGGTACACGCCCGACCACGCTCAAGCCCACGTACCAAGTTCAGATTTAGGACCTCATGATTATGAGGAAGGAGAGAGAGAGAGAGAGAGAGAGAGAGAGAGAGAGAGAGAGAGAGAGAGAGAGAGAGAGAGAGAGAGAGAGAGAGAGGAACTAACCTACTTACTTACGAATACTTACAAATAAAAATTTTGCCAAAAGAGGAGGGCTAGCGCGTAGCGCTCACCGCACAGTCTTGCTTTCTTGTATAGGACAGATCCACTCAGCCGCCGGCTGCATCACATAGTCACCCAATACTCTGGGTTCATCTAGGACTGACTTAAGCTACGTGTAAAGTCTTCTTTTAAATGTCTCTGTAGTTGTTCCACGCGCGTTTCTTATTACTACTGGTAGCAGAGTGATTCGTCGTTCTAGTTTCTTTGCTGGAGTCTTATATATGTTTGTGTGACGTTTTCCGTGCATTTCACTGTATTTTTGAAGATATGATAACGCCATATCTTCACTGTTGATAAGCTTTCAGGTTCAATAGATTCTCCTTTATACGTTCAATTTAGTACCATGCATTGACTATAATTATTATATATCTCTCTTTTCTGTCCAGGTTTTTCAACCTTTTTATGGTACTTCCTATGTTTCATTCCCTCGACTTTGCTTGTGAAGTGCTTCTAAAAAAATCTCTCTAATTTTGCCCAATGGCAAATCGCGTTCTGTGCTGATCCAGTCATCTGCTTACTCTGGTATCATCAAGGTAGCTCGTTAGTGGTAATTTTTTTTTTTTATTTTGACTTCGGTGCCAGTAACTCTTATCACGATTATAAAGGGTATCCAGGCTAACACTATTCCTTGTAGCATTCAAAATGTCTTCATCAGACGTGGTTTTGACACCATTCCTTGTAGAAGCCAAAATGTCTCCAACAGACATGGTTTTGACACTATTCCTTGTAGCATTCAAAATGTCTTCGTCAGACGTGGTTTTGACACTTCCTTGTAGCATCCAAAATGTCTCCATCAGACATGGTTTTGACACTATTCCTTGTAGCATCCAAAATGTCTCCATCAGACATGGTTTTGACACCATTCCTTGTAGAAGCCAAAATGTCTTCATCAGACGAGGTTTTGACACCATTCCTTGTAGCATCCAAAATGTCTTCATCAGACGAGGTTTTGACACCATTCCTTGTAGAACCCAAAATATCTTCGTCAGACATGGTTTTGTATGGTAATACTTTTTAACTTTATGTTGGTAGGAAAGTCTCTGATCCATCTCTCCCACCTTAACCATCATGTTTTTGTTTAGATACTCTTTCTAACGAAATTCTGTCGTTTACTTTGTCAACACAATTTGCAAAATCAAGAAAAAAAGTGTCTATTCTCTTTCCCTGCATTAAACTTTCACATATATCATGGTAATGATTTATCAATTGGGTATGTACACTTTTTTTTCCAGGTGTTCGTTAATGCAGCACTTCTTGATTATATGTTCTGATATACGTCATTTCCATCACTATTTCAAAGAGTTTTATATACGTCATTTCCATCACTATTTCAAAGAGTTTTATTCCAGGTGAAGTCAAGCAAACTGGTCTTCATCGTGTCGGGATCCTGTTCTGTGCACTGGTGTGTCACATGCCATTTTCTAAGCATCTGCAATTTTGCTTTCATTTCAACACATTTTGCCTGAACAGTAACATACCTGGTGTGGCTATTCTTTTGCCTGAACAGTAACATACCTGGTGTGGCTATTCTTTTGCCTGAACAGTAACATACCAGGTGTGGCTATTCTTTTGCCTGAACAGTAACATACCTGGTGTGGCTATTCTTTTGCCTGAACAGTAACATACCAGGTGTGGCTATTCTTTTGCCTGAACAGTAACATACCTGGTGTGGCTATTCTTTTGCCTGAACAGTAACATACCAGGTGTGGCTATTCTTTTGCCTGAACAGTAACATACCTGGTGTGACTATTCTAATCCCTGTCTTCTTGAGGAATGTGGTTGGGATTCCTTCTGGTGCCGGAGGTGAATTTTCTCTTGAGCTGATCAGTGGCTGTGACTCTATCGTTATCCGATATCTCAATACCTATTAGGGCATTTTCATCACGTTGGTTAAGCAAGTTCATCATTTAATTTCTCCTTGCACTTCTGAGTTCAATATCGATTCGGAATGTTCAATTAACATCTTGCATAAGATGTTAAGATCACATACACACATTTTTCCCCACCTCTAATTCATCCCTTTTTCGCTTTTTGGCTTCGTAATGTATCTGTATAGTAACGCTGGGTTTATTCTGCCATTAATTTTGGGTTTATTCTGCCATTAATTTCTGATCTCTCCTATGGAGTTTCATTGTTTCTACATTTCTGTATTTTTTCATCCAACATTTTCTTGTCTCTTTCGTCGCTATTCTTTTCTTCCTATTCCATGGTCTTCTGTTCATCCACTGGTATCTATTCTTTTGATATCTTCCATTTTCCACTCATTGTCTGTGGTATTAATTCACTGATTATTTGCCCTCGTGTCTCATGGCATATTTTTGTGTACATGTCCTAGAGTCTTTCCCCCTCTAAAGACCAAATTCGAATCGGTGTTCAAAATCTGTCGTTTGTGAAAATCCTTATCCCTTAATCTAGCATTGTCCTCCGCTGTTGTATCACATTCAGACTAATTCATTTCCCACATTGTGTGCGGGCTGGGATTTTTCGTGATACTGTGATGGGATAGAACTTCTGCACCTGAAAAAACCCGTGCCTGGTCGTTCGTAAAAATAAAATCTATCACATTATTGTCTCTTGTCGGTATTGGTGGGGGGGGGGGGGGGGGGCCCTCACCGACTCAAGGTCATACGTAATTCACACAAAATCAGTTGTCTGAAACTTTTCTCTGTCGTATGTTGACTAAATAATGCTCCTCTCTCTCTTTGTAGCTGCATTTACGTCAGTAATCTACTTCGCTTTCCTGCTACTTTTAAACTATAGAGGAAGTTAATGTCCCCAGCCCATATAACACAATTATCAATTGATCAGGTTTATCTAATTTGTTAACCTATAAGATTTCTTTGGTTAGAATTTATCTAATTTCTTAACCTATGAGATTTCTTTGGTTAGAATTTATCTAATTTCTTAACCTATGAGATTTCTTTGGTTAGAATTTATCTAATTTCTTAACCTATAAGATTTCTTTGGTTAGACTTTATCTATGGTCATTTAGCTTTGTTTTTTGGGTTTTTTTTTGGTGGTTTGTACTGTATTGGGTTTACTGTATTAATGGGTGGGTGATTCACTGTACGTGATTTACATTCACTGTGACTCATCTTCATTATATGCATCCCTTTGGCTAGGCTTACTGGATAAATGGGTGGGAGATTCACCGTAATTTATTACCATTCACTGTGACTCATCTTCCATTATATGCATGTATTCCTTCTAGCTTCTTACGGACATATATTGCTACATCTCCCTTTTTTCTTATTTCCTTATATCTGCTCTAAAAGTTTCTAATTCTTCAAAGTTTCCATCATTTATCCCTTTTTCTTTGAGCCAAGTGTCTGACATGTTGATCAGGACTGTGTTGGGTATCTGTCAGTGAACTCACCAGTCGTAATTCGCTTTGGTTCTCGCGTCCTCAGTTTCTGGCCCTTGTATAAAAATCTACAACTACATAATATTCCAAGGACTCTCTCTCTCTCCTTATCTGTTCTCAGCTGGGTTTCTGGTCATTGTGTCTTCATTCATATTGTTTAACTTGATCGTGTGGATTTGGTTAATCTCTTACCCTTAGAGAATCGTGCTTTACCTGAATCACATTGAGTGTGTCTTCTCTCTGCAGCTCTATTCCTATTTCTGCAAAATGTTTCCTCATCTAGTATGATAATAATGATAATTAAGAAGTTCCATTGGTCTGGAGAGCGTCTTCGGGAATCAGAAACCAAGGCCAGAAAATTGTTCTGGTTGTCATTCAAGTCTTGTTCGCCTGTTCTGATTTATGTTCTTGACAATATTGGTTCATGCCGTTACTCTAACCTGCCTAGCCTATATCTTCGATGCTGATATATCATTTCTACAATCATCTTTCGGTCTTTCTCGCCTTCATCTCTGTGTGGCGTCTCGGTAGATTTGCAAGTTTTTCTTCATTGGTTTCCAAGTCTGTTGTCTGTTAAAGCATTTCCTCCTTTGGTTTTCGTCATATATACTTTCCAACTCTGTTCAGATCTTCACGCAAGTCTATTTCCAACTCAGAGTTGATCGTTTTTTCCTTTCTTTCCTGCGTTTTCGTCGCTGTTAACTCACGTTAGTGGATGCTTTGAATCTATATTTCTATATTCTTCTTACACTCTTGATTAATCATAGAGTAAAAGCAGACCTCCTTCGAGCTAAATTGAAGCCACGTCTCTTGTATTAGTCTTGTATTACACTCGAGACGAGATGTGCTGGTCGGCAAGGCCTTGGTGGAGCGAGGGAATGGATGTCACACATGCTTGAAGACAATTCTGGTGTTGACAGCACCGACCTAGCCACGAATACTTACGTCAAGGCCTTGCAGTGAAATAGGGCTAACGCGTAGCGTTCACCGCATGTACCGATTGCCTTACGATACTGTTGCAGAGATGAGAGAGAAGAGAGTCCAAAAGCTGCCATAACTCAGACGTTCACGTTGGTAAAGCGTGACGTGCGTGACACAAGAGTAACAAACACACTTTCACTGTACTGGCCACAGTGGCTGCACACTGCCAGGGATCGACAGTTGACCTCATCTGTCATCTTGGTTTTCATCTGACGCAAGACTGACGGCGTGAAAAAAAAATTCGATATTTTCATGCACGGTCTCTGCATGGTGTGTGTGTGTGTGTGTGTATCATCCATCTGAGCGTAGGTACAGTACACAAAACGTAATGGGTGGGATTGTGTTTAATATCTCCCTCCCGAGAATTATCCATTTCCTTCCCTCACCTGCTGGACAATAGTGGGACAAAGACTCCCATTATTGTTGGTCTTGGTGATGTGTGTGGCAGAGAGCCTCTTCATCAGGCAGTCGTGTGTCCCCCCTGCCTCCACACCCGGGGACCATGGCCATGTGAGTTCCTCAACAAATGGAGTTATATCTCTCGAGAACAGTGAAGGGTTGAGGTCATTTAACCTTTCTTCGATATCACGTAGTAAATTATCAATGTCTCTACCTATAGAAATTCCATTTTAAATCTATGACATCTCCATCAACCAGTCATATATATATATATATATATATATATATATATATATATATATATATATATATATATATATATATAAATATATACATATATATATATAAATATATACATATATATATATATATATATATATCTAAATATATACATATATATATATAAATATATAAATATATATATATATATATATATATATATATATATATATATATATATATATATATATAGTGTTGTTCTGAAGAAAAAAAATACATGCTTTTCATTACTTGTAAAAATTCGTGAGCAAATTTTCCGTTTAATATGTTGTCTTTACGCGACTACATTCCACCTCATCCATCAGGAAGGACAAGTCATTTCCTGAGGTAAATTGTGTGGGTGTTCATTTACATGTAAGGTATTACAGGCAGGAAGAATATTCATGAACATTAGACCATCACTTCGCAGTCACACCAGTGTAATTAATGACCCGTTGTAATTGTCCATAATCTAATTCCCAATGTCGCTGGTGAATGACATGACAGGTTAACAGGTTAACTGATAATAACTTAAAGCTGACAGCTCCCCTGTACACATAGTCCTGGTGTGTGTGTGTGTGTGTGTGTCAGTATCGTCAGTACGTGTGTGTCTGTCTGTACACAGCAGCAGCAACATGCTACACCAGCCACAGGTGTGGCAGAGAGGGAGGAACTGAGGTACATGATACCTGGGGCTAACATTACTGGAGGGAAATAAATAAATATATATATATATCATAATGCCTTCGAACAGCAGGGACTCGAACCAGGATCTTTTGCGTGGTAGTTGGGAACGCTAACCGCTCGGCTATGATCGCCGAACGATTGACGCTCCCAACTACCACGCAAAAGGTATCGGTTCGAATCCTTGCTGTTCGAGGGCATCATGTGTCCTATGAAAAGTGCGCGTCCATATGCACTATAGTCGTGTGTGTGTGTGTGTGTGTGTGTGTATTATCCCTTCATCACATCAGCACCAGGAGGCTGACGTCCACCCGGCCGGAGACAAAAGGAGCTTCATATATCTCCAGAGCGACACACTTAACACTGGGGTTTCGGATGCACTGGAAACCTTCAGTGGCAATTACCGGGTTTTGCAAAATCATTCTCTCCAGTCATCATGAAATAAAAGGATCAACTGAACCAAAAGAAAAAAAGAAAGAAAAAATAATAATACCGACGTGCGAGAGGTCAAAGGGCGTCCGTGACCAAAGGAGAGACATGTGAAGGTAATTATGGACAGGTGATGCCACAGAACACCTGCTGTGGGATCGTGCCTGAAGGGAGGGCGGGGACCGGGGGTCTCGGATGATCTACCCAACGCCCCACCACGCCATACCTGTCATGGCAAACATATACATACGCAATGAGGCCTGTCGACATCCCACCCACCACCCTTCGCCTCCCCTTCCCTCACCCACCCACCCCGACGTCGTCCATTACATCGTCAGGCACTGTGGTTAGTGTAGGGGGGTAGTGGGGTAAGTCATGACCACGGGGAGATATATCTGACGTATACACGCACACACGACATCTGTTCACATGGGCACGAAATCAGTCGAGCTTATCGCCCGCGAACGCGCGCGCGCGCGCGCACACACACACACACACACACACACACACACACACACACACACACACACACACACACATACACAAACATACACACAGGCATGGGATTGGACCCAAATGTGTTCGAATCCGAGGCGTGGAAGTTGACCCCACAGCCAATCCCAGCTGTTCATCCTCCCCTCGGGGCTAGTCGATAAATGGGGACCTGGCTTAGGCTGTGTGTGTGTGTGTGTGTGTGTGTGTGTGTAAATACACGATACATATGTGTATGCAAGGTTAAGAGACAGGGCATCAAGAGTGTAAAACTCCCTCTCCGTAACACATACAAAAACTATAAACTCTCGCCATTAAAGGGTTGTGACCCGTATAAGAAGCATGGTCCAGACGAAACATGTGTTGAGGATACACTTGACAAATCGACTGAAATGCTGTTCAAAATTTGGCTAGAAGAAGAAGAAGGTCAAGTGCTAAGGAAGTGTAAGAGGGTAAACTATGATGAACTACAAACTGCGATGAACTACAGTTTAGTCTTCCAGACGACCGTAGTCTGCAATGTGCTTCAAAAGATAATCAGAAATGAAATGGATGATCTTTTGCAAAGGAGAAATTAACATAAGTGGGAAAGATCATGTTGAAAAACAACCTCGTCGATTTCTACGAGAGAGCGAGTTCTGTCTTCGACAAAGGTGAAGACTGGATTGATTGTCTTAATCTAGACCATATGAAAGCATTAGATGCAATACTGTTAAGGAGGTTGGTAAAGAGGATGGAACATCAGGTAGAAGCAAAAGATGACTACTTGCTAGAAGATACTGGTGGAAGGGAACTCAGGAACCATGTCAGGGGAACTTTCTTGACATAGTTTCAGGACAATTGTTGGATGCCGCAAGGGGCTGTTTTAGAACCACTGTTTTTCTTGATCCACAGGATATCAACGAAGGTGGCATCAGAATCAAGAGAAGTGAATTATTGAATTTCCTCTATCAATCATAAGAAGAGGAGAATGTGAGGGGTAACCTGATGCAACCATCAAGTTTTTAAAACAGATGAGATGACGTCGACAGTGAACAGTTCTTCGAAAGACGGAATAACCCGAGAACTTACGAAACAAACCCCCCAAAATATTTCAGGATGTGAATTCTTACACTGAATGAAGATATGGTTAATGCGGACAGCATACAGTAATTCAAAAGGTTGTATGGTAGTAGAGAATGTCAAAGAGATTGGGCCCCACGATTTATAACTCCCTCCCCGAATAGCAGAAGTATGTGTAATCACACATCCGAACCTCCCACCTACCCACCCACCCACACTTAATTCTTCTCGCACAGGCAACGGATCAAAGGATTGTTGGTGTTACAAGCGTCTTGAAAAGTTTACGACAGAGACAACCGAAGGATCAACTCCAGGAACTACAACCCACGGCAGAAGATCCAAACAGGAGCCAAGCAGAAGCTTTTGGGAAGAACGAGTGTTCAGCAGACCACAGGGGTACCAACATCATCCTAGTGGTGAAGGTAGATGGAACAACACGGGTCAGTTTGACAGCCTGGTCTAGTCCAGCGAACACGGCCGTCGTGGGTGTTGAAAGGCTTTTGAGAGCCGGCTGACCAACACGGCAAAGAGAAAAGTCAAGCTCCTGCAACACCCATGCAGCATAGTGCTGGTAGACCATAACAGCATATTACAGTAACAAGACACCTGAAATTTCAAGTCTGTATCCACGTTTTGCATCCAGCCGGTAAAACTTACCATATGAAACCATGTAATGCATGTCATGATTCAACTCTGTAACCTCCTATGTAATATGAGCCCAATGGTTGGTGTTTGGATATGACCCTTTGTGACCTTTGTAATCCCTTTGGCGCTACCGCTCACAGCATGAGCATGGGGTGCACGATAAATTTGCCGGGTTTACCTGCACTAATCGAATTAATGGCCAGCGCGAAGAGGCAACAAGACCAGCAACCACAATAGCCTTTCCTTTAAACACTAGTGGACTCGGACTAGGCCAGCAGGACGGACCAGGAGACCGACGCTGACCACACTAGGAATAAAGTCTGGCCAAGAGAACATTCCCAACAGACCAATGGTGCATAACAAGTTAGCTCCGACAACACATATTGAATTTCACTTTGGGTTAAAACTTGATTTACATATAAATTGATAAAGCTAGGCTCCGGAATTTACCATAACTACAGATCGGATTCCCAGACCTGGGAGGCTGTTCTCAGTGATTACTTCCCTGTAGGCAGGAGACTCAAAACAGGATCCTATCTCCTTACCGAATCTTTCGTGAGGCAGATGTTTATAACTTACAATATCTTTCAACAGCCTTGGATTACGTTACGTGTAACTCACTAGATTCCCCTGATCGTTTTTAATACCATTTACTTCACATATTAATTCCAGTACAATACAGACTTCCAATCCTAACCCAATATCTAGTACCATTTGATAATCCTCCACGTAAAAAAAAAAAAACGTTTCATTCCTCATATGATATTGGTATTAGATCCTTCGTCAGGCAGTTTAGTCTCCCACATCACCCATGGTCAGTGGAACGCATCAGCTGGGTTAAAATTCCATTGGCAACTGCCCGTTTCCATTCCTGTATCGAGTTGCATATCCGACTGGATTTTGTTTTTTTAACGTGCCACAACAAGGGTTCCAACCCTCCAGGTGTAAGAGCTGTGGCGGGAGATCACTCTCAACAATCAATTCACCATGTAAACAGATTTGGCCTGTTTTACGATTCCTAATTCTCGTCTTTGTTGATGTGTCATCTGTGATCAAACACTCCACGCTCACAGGGAGAAGACACAGAGAAAGAGAAGATTTTAAGAAATATTCTACTGATTGAGGCAGAGTAAACAGCGAGAGAGAGGAGAAACTGGAAATGTTAAAAGCCATTGAACGAGAAAATTTTTCTGGGCCTACAAATGATCGATTGTACTGCCACTAAAGAATAGAAAACCTTAACTGACCTATACACACCATAGCTGGGGGGAGCATTCAATCCACTGTTACGTTGCTAAATTTCCTTTAGCTTTTATTGCTGGCACAACGCAAACGATCAATGACGCAAACAGAATGTTAGTGAGAAATATAACACCGTACATATCTAAGGCAACCGTGTTACCACATCCACCACAGGACCATACACGTCCAGTGGAACCTGTTACCACATACACCACAGTACTCCACACGTTCAGTGGAGCCTTGTTACATCCACAATATTACTCCACACATTCGGCGTGTTACCACATCCACCACAGTATTCCACACGTACAGTGATGCCGTATTACCACATCTACCACAATGCTCCACACGTCCAGTGGAATCGCGTAGTCACATCCACCACAATACTCCACACAATATTCCACACGTCTACATTGGTCCCATGTTGCCACATGCTCCACACTAACCATGTCCAGTGGAGTAGGGTGACCACACCAAGGCAAAACCCCATACAATAAGTGGCGTAGTATCATTACAGCCACCACAACATCCCACGTATCCAGCTGAGCAGCGTCATCACAACCCACCACAGTACCACACCTACCACAGTACCTACTCGTTCCATGGAGATGTGTCCGACCCCGAACACCACACCACAATGGCCCAGACCTTCATCACAACCCACCACAGTACCACACCTACCACAATACCTACTCGTTCCATGGAGATGTGTCCGACCCCGAACACCACACCACAATGGCCTAGACCTTCAGTGGAGCCGTGGTCACTACACTCCCTAAAGTACCGTACACGTTCACAATAGATGTGGCATAACTCACATCACAACTTAGAATAATGGAGGAAGTTGGCTATACTGGCCTCGCTGCTATTCCATCTGCTGTTGTTGTACCGAAATCTCTCGCTCCTACTTCTGCTGTTGCTCCTGCTGCTAGTGAGGCGAAGTTACGTAACGTTACGAAACACTGGGGACGTCGTGTGCTGTAACAGAATTCGCATGTTGTCCCACGCATGTGCAGTGTCATCGTCATGACTCCTCCGTGTGCTTTAGTTGTCTGTTCTTGACTTCCTCCACACACATACACACACACACACACACACACACACACACACACACACACACACAATCGCATGTTTACCAAATGGCGTCCTAGCTACGTCTATTCGTTGTATATCAACTGACTTATATTTCTCTCTTGTGTCTCCCCTGATGATGTGATTATTACATGAAAGTGCACTTGGGAACTTACCTTGTTTCATTTCTCCGTGGACTTATAGGAATATGATATATATATATATATATATATATATATATATATATATATATATATATATATATATATATATATATATATATATATATATATATATTGGAAAGGATCACAATTTTGCGCGTGATCAAGATATTCCTATGAGTCCACGGGGAAAATGAAACACGAAAAGTTCCCAAGTGCACTTTCGTGTAATAATCACATCATCAGGGTAGACACACGAGAGAAATAGATCAGTCAGTTGATATACAACGAAAAGACGTAGCTAAGACGCCATTTGGTAAACAAGTGACATAACGGCAGTGAGATTTCACACATCCTCGAATGTGCATCATTCAAAGAATTCCACAGCTTTGACCATCGTCCATATTTTCGACGGTTTCGCTCTACGTCGACACAAGGGGCGCCGATGGCATCCATCCACGTCTACACGTAATTACACATGGAATCGATGTGGTCTGAGGTAGGGGGTAACTTCTAGCCTATCGTGGGGTGACGGTCGTGGTCACTGTTTACCCATCATAAGGTACCGGCTTCGACCCCCAAGCACATATTGGTGAACTGATTTATTCATATATATTTTTTTCCATACTATTCGCCATTTCCCGCGTTAGCGAGGTAGCGTTAAGAATAGAGGACTGGGCCTTTGAGGGAATATCCTCACCTGGCCCCCTTCTCTGTTCCTTCTTTTGGAGAGAATTAAAAAAACGAGAGGGGAGTATATATATATATATATATATATATATATATATATATATATATATATATATATATATATCATCCCTGAGGATAGGGGAGAAAGAATACTTCCCACGTATTCCCTGCGTGTCGTAGAAGGCGATTAAAAGGAGAGGGAGCGAGGGGGGGGCTACAAATCCTCCCCTCCTGTACTAATTTCCATACGAAGGGACAAAGCAAGAAGCCACATGAGGGACTTTTCTCTCTTAGGCTCAGTCTTCTTACCGCTACCTCGTTCACGCGGAAAACAGCGAGCCGGTATATAAACAAAAGACATACCCTTATACAATCCCAGGACGCCCTCCCCCCTCCCACCCAACATCCAAGGATTTTTGCAACTATAAGCCTGCGTTATATTCAGTAGCAGGGACACCATGGACTCCTTGGAAGCAAGTCCTTCAACGAGACTGTACTCTTATTTTGTCAACTGACGATGATACAGCCTCGCTAATGGTGATACTTCGCTTGCAGTGCAACCTCAAGCAGGGTAAAACCGCTCTCCCATACATCTTCAAAGGCGATGTCACACTTGTATTACTTCGTCATCTCTCCTAAGGCCTTGCTTACTTTCTGCAGATATCTGGGCATGGGATTGGCAAGGTTTCTGAAGTATTCCAGGTCCATGTTTTGGATCCATAAAGGTCTTGATCTTAACGAGGCGAGACACTGATGAGGTGTTGCAGGAAGCAACCGCGTGATCGTGCGTTCTGAGCGCCCAGCGCGTCTAAATAAAAAATCTCCCGTTTACCCGCATTTTCTTGATTCTGGCTTCTTCCTCCTTAGAAAAATATGAGACGACCATCTTAAAGCATAGTACCCAGAAACGAAATTCCCAAAATGAAGTGGCAGCCTGGAAGAGTAAAGAAAGAACATTGTTCCCTCAAGATAGCCTGAGGCTCACTGAGGCGGATTTCACACCGTTTGACACTCTAGTCTTAGTGGCCAGACGTACGATGATTTCTCCCCGAGAGCGTCATATGCTTGCGCCCGCAATAAAGGTTAGCCATGTCTCGCCTTTGAATATATTTGGGGGCAGACAATGATATCTATATCTATCTAAATATATATATATAATATATATATATATATATATATATATATATATATATATATATATATATATATATATATATATATCACCTCCCTGCTTCCCTTTTATTCTTATGAGGCTCCTACAGCACTCAGGAAGATGGCCACGTCCACCGGTCGAGACCACAGGTCATAAAATATTGCAATCTGTGTGCGTCTACGTGCAGACAGTGCAGAGCTACTGAGTAGTAAGCGTTCGGTGTCTTCTTTACGATAGTTGCATTGTGGATATTAGTAGCGTCGCGAAGATGAGTGATCTCCAGTGTGAGCGGGAAAGTGTAATGTGCCCATCTGGGTAGTGTTTTCTGATGGATGTATGTATGTCATGTGAATTGGAGTTTAAGACTGGGTTGTGAGGTCGGCTGTTTAGTGCTTTTCGGGTTACTTCAGAGTGTGTTTAGTCAGTGTTCTATGTGTTGAGTGTCGGGGGAGATCTGTGATGGAGAGGTTACTGAAGTATGAGGCAGGGGTAAGCTTTTTTATATCTACTTGGGGGAAAGTGATTAGTTATGGAGTTATTTGGGTTGGAGGAGGGTCTAATGCTGCTGAAGAGAATTGAGTATCGAGCATGTTGAGGTGAGACTGTCTTGGGATGACCTTTGTTTCAGAGCAAAGGTGCTGTTGAGTGTTTGCGGTTGCTAGGCAGCAGGTGATTGTTCTGAAGTCACTACAGTGGTTGGTTGGCAGTTTTGTCATATTGGCTTTTGAGAGGGTGGAAGACCAGGCAGGTGAGGCATAGTCTACTAAAGTGGGGTTGGATGATTTTGTTTGTTCAGGATGTCGAGGGATTCTTTCTCGTGTCCAAATCTGGTGCCAGTTAGTGTCCTGAGGGCATTCATTTTGTTGTTGTTGTTTATGTGTTGATAAATTGGCGTGGGGAGTGAATATCGTGTGTATGTCGTATGTGACGCCTAAAATGACTGGTGGTTTGCTCAGCGGGAGAGGCTGTCCATTCAAGTTGACTGGAGGGCAGTGAGCTCGCTGGATTCGTGTCTGTCTGGGGTTACGAGAGTGATCAAAGACTTCTGTAGAGATGCAGACACTCTGATCTGGGTTGAGCCATTGTCCCAGTTGTGTAATGTGGAGCTGAATGCCTGATGTTACTGCTGTGGTGTGTCATGGTGTGATTGTTAGATGGTCTGCGTACAAAAAGGACTTTCATGTTGAGGTTTGCCCGAGGTAATGAGAGGTCGTTTAGGAAGAGATGGAAGAAAGTTGGAGAAAGAACTGTTCTTTGGGAACTCCATTGTAGCGCTAAAGTGTTTTAGAGGTGAACCCATTGTGAATGGCATGGCAGCCAGCTATGAAGTTGGCCAACCACTTATTTTGTCATTGTTGTGGTGGGTGGTGTCATACAATTCTTTGTGGGAGGATGTGTCAGAGGGGGGGCAGTGTAAAATGCTTTGTTGATGTCTGTTGCCACTAAAAAATTGCAATGAATGTTCAAACTAATAACAATGTATTATTGCATGATGTACCTGCATATATCTAAATGATTGTATTGGAAAAAAAAAAAAACTCTAGCCTTTTATTTAACGCGCAGTGGGTTTATAAGGCTTCAAATGAAATGTTACCTGATACATATTTCGTGTAAATCAATGATGAGTCATTTTTTTACAGCTTTGGAAAGTTGTAATTAATCTCTGATGAGAGGGACTCATAACTGAAATTTATGCTAAGCATTAATCAAATATAGTTAATTAATAAGGCGCAAGTGTTCGAGCAAATGAAAGTCAAATGAATCATTGTGTAATGAATCACTTCACTCGGTGCTGAACCAATGCCACTGCTAATATACCTTCTGGCTAACATCTCCACACGTAAAATCATAAAGCCTGTTTCAACATTCATGTGATATAGTAATAACCAACACGACAAAAAAATATCATGTTATCTCTTATCTATAAAGCTTTGCTTCACAGATATGAACCTACTGTCGGGATCATTCGAGACCGTCCGAATAATCTGGTTCGAGCAACACAGCCTCGCTAAATTGGGAGGGTGTGTTCCCTCACCCAGTGCATCCACACACAACTGTCTCTGGCTATGATGACCAAATGTAGAGAGTGTTCCAATCTACGTTCATTCTACTGTAGAGGAATGGTAGACTTCCTTCCCAGTCTACGTTAACTATACTGTAGAAGGATGGTAGGTATCCTTCCCAATCTACTTTCACTATACTGTAGAAGGTTAGTAGATTTCGAGTACTGTTGCCTGAAGGGGAGTTCGTAGTTCCATGACATCAGTTCTCAGTACTTTTCACTCTCAGCCCCGTCTCTGACATCACAACCTTGAGTCCCTTCCTCGAAAATCCCTCTTCCACCTCTTTCCTAACATCAACCCTAGGCCCCTTCCTTGAGACATCATCCGCCAACGCCTTCCTTTAAATAAGACTCAAACCCCCTTCCCTAATATCAACCCTGTATTCTTTCACCCACTCCATTCTCCTCCATTCCCCCCAGTTTGTCTCAGATCCCTTCCTCCTCCTCCTCCTTTTCCCAACCCTTCCTCCACTTGTCTCTTCACCAGCCAGTTCTTTGTCTCTCATCAAGTGTCAATGACAAACCGACGCCTCGCCACCCCTTGCCTCAGAGTGACTCTACTCCTTCATGCATTCACCAAGTTCATGCATAAATCTCACCACAGACTGAACAGCACCAGTTCGCCCTGCGGTATAACCCCTCCCCCAACACACACACACACACACACACACACACACACACACACACACACCAAAGAGATGGAATGAGGAGAAGACCTTTGAAAACACTTTAAACTTCAAGAGAAAACTTTAAGAGAAAATATGATCACAATACTGAAGCATCTTGACCCTAGACAAGTCCCCCGTTTAGTTCATTCTATTCATCCACCGTAAAAGTACTCCTTTACATGTTCTCTTACATGTTTATTGCTTGATTTCATTTTGTGCGCTCTGGATGTTCTTTCCCTTATACCAATTTGTAAGCTAGATTGATGTAGAGATGAAAAGCTCTTCGAAAGATGTTGAGATAGAACAATCATAAGCCACAACACGAAATCAAGCAAGAAAGCTGTTAATCAAAAAGATGTCAAGGAGTACTTTTGTACCAGGGAAGTGGTGGATGAATGCACTCCAATCACCCACCACTCTACTACGTAGTAAATGCGGAGAGCATACGGAGAATTAAAAGGTTGTACGATAGCAGAGTGTGTTGAAGAGATGGGGCTCCACGAGTGTAAAACTCCCTCCTCGTACAGTACAGACAGAACAGTTATTACAAATACGTAATTACAAACACCTGACTTAGGCTGGGAGGTAAGTGTGTGTACACACACACTGGAGTAATTTAAGAGACGGGGCGACACGAACGTAAAACCACACACACACACACACACACACACACACACCAGGGTAGTAATTTAGCAAATATGAGAGAGAGAGGCAGAGAGCGACAATTTGCAACTTTCTGAGAATCTGACCTCTATTAAAGTCACATGGTCCTGGTACAGCTTATAATCTCGTTATCACCATGTTCGTCGCGGTATATCACTGTCCCATCACAGTTATCCACGCGGGCTGTGATCGCTTTATGGAGCCATTACGCGAACCATACGTCACAGTGCTGTCGCCATCCCAACCTTCTGATCGTGTTCTCTCACTGCCTGACGAAGTACCCTCTGGTAAGCACTCCGTCTCCTTTATCACACAGTATTATGTTGAATCACGATTCCGTGATACAGCAGGTTTGGTTTAGGTTAATGTCTGGGATTGATTTACTGGGAGTGATTTACGACTGGTGTGTGTGTGTGTGTGTGATCTCGCTCGTGTGTGTGTGTGTGTATGTGTGTGTGTGTGTGTGTGTGTGTGAGGCTAAGGACAGTATGGTCCACTTGGCCAGTGTTATGTGGCAACTAATGTGTGTATATGGCCAAGGGTTGTCTGGTCCCATTGGCCAGTGTTAGTGGCAACTAATGTGTGTATATGGCCAAGAGTAGCGTGGCCCACTTGGCCAGTGTTATGTAGCAACTAATGTGTGTGTATGGCCAAGGGCAGTCTGGTCCACTTGGCCAGTTCTTTGTGTCAATCTATGCGAGTGTATGACCTAGTAGGGTCATGGTACGCTTGTGTGACCATTATTACGTACGCTTGCACAATAGCAGTAGTATGGTCTACTTGACCATGATCACGGACCATGACTGTAAGAATAAGACGTGAATTGCGTCTTCTTTTTTTTTTAGGTCAGAGTTGCGGCCACCAGCGCTGACAAAGGAGATGGGTGGTCCACTTGGCCGGCGGCGGCGTTGTGTGGCCATCAATGTAAAGGCAAACGATGGATGATCTACAAGAACTGTGTTGTATCGACAGTAGAGTGTGTGTGTGTGTGTGTGTGTGTCCATAAGATGGATGGTGCACTTGACCAGCGTTGTGTGGCTACCAGTGTTGAGAACACGAGATGGATGGCTCACTTCGCTAGAGAGAATACGACTCAAACTATATATTCCCAGTTATCCAAGTGCCTCGCTGTTTCAGCTGACCTCCAAGATATATACAACCTTTGATGTCCACAAGATATCTAGAAAAAGATGTGATATACAGAAAGTACTGTCTTGCCAAGGAAACTTATTACTATGGTAAATATAACCAAAATGTCTTATATTCTGAATTCCATTACAAAAATAAACACGCTTTATTGCTGCGTATCCTAAAGTTTAGAGTTTCTGATTAACGCGAGGGTAATTATGAATATAATTATATAAAGCCCATTAAGACTTAGCTTATGGGCGTGCCTAGTGTGTGGTGTGTTCATGTGGTGTTACTATTTTTCTGATAAGCACAGAGCTTGGATGAGGCCCTAAAGGTGAAACAAATGCCTAAGGGCTCGCATGAATACGCTAAGAACACGGAAATTGCATACATAAATGTTGTCTCCTCTGTAGATGACGATTTGATAAAATGTGAAATACTACTATTCAAAGCTTTGGGTTCATGATGGGATAATAGTCTCCAGAAGAAAGTCTTCTTTGATGGTCACCTTCTTAAAACGAGTTCAGGGGTTTCAATAGGCGAAGAGTGATGATGACTAAGAGCAGAGTTATCAACTCCAGCTCACATTATATAAACACTGTACTTGCAACGATTTAAAGAATTGAAACTTCTTGAACATTTCTCATTGACTGAAGACCCCAAGATACATATCTTTGGTTCGTGGTATCGTAAGACGGTGTATTCTTGCCCTCTGAGAGCACCATCTGTCGACCTTGTTTATGAGGTGAGAGCCATAAGTAACGTCTTGATACGACCGAGGCTGCTGCTTCTTGTGTATGACGAACCATATCCATTACCGTAGGGAGGCGATGCCTGTGAGCACTAGGGTAGAGCGGGAAGGGCCGTGCATTTTGTCGTCATCCAAAATAGGCTGCTCACGCTGTGAGTTCGCTCTCATCGACCGCCCTAATATCTATGAAGCCGGCAAATGCTTTTTCTTTTCTTTTTCCCTCAACAGACCGAAGAACCATCCAGGCTTACTAAGTCACTGGCGCAGTATGAGGTGTTCTCTCTCCCGGCTACTAACCCTCACCATACCCACAACTCACTGGGGATCTGTGCCTCGGGCCTATTTCTCTCAGAAATCAAGAACCGATTCTTCGATAAGGTCATGTACGAAGAACGAGAAGGGAATATAAATTGGTGTTTGTGGGACTCCTCTTCCCGGTAGAGAATTGGTTTCCCATATCCTGACATCTAAGATTACTTATCTATGAGCATTGGAGGATAAATCCATGTGGGGGAGGAGTAGTGGTTTCAAACTATATAATAGTCACATGGAAGCTGGAACTTAAAAGACAGCTTGGCCTTCGCGCTGGATCACCCTCTCTCGAAAGCGATATACCCATAGCCAAACAATAAGGTCTGCTGGACCTTAAGTGAACAACTGTCTAATAAAGGATATATAAGATGCCATGGACCCTTTTCGGTATATACAACGAGAGATTCTGCAATGATAGCAGGGGGTAGATACCACTTTCCTTGCTATATTGGCTCTTAGATGCAGTCCTGGTTGCAAAAGGAGTTCCAACTTTTTAATTCAGCCTTGACGAACTTGGATGAACAAAGACACACGTTCCCTTAGGTATCAATTTGTGAGACTAATGAAGGCTTCAAAGATCGACTAGACAAAGAGGATGATGCTCCAGAGGAGGTATTTTCCAGGATTATATCAAAATATATATTGTTTCCTATAATTAAGAGTCTCATTTTTATGAGGGAAGTTTGAGTCCCGAGTTTATTTTTAGCCATAAAAGACAATCTTCGATTTTCAATAGACTTATTAGTCTTCTACTGCGTATGAACATCGTATGAATTTCACTAACTTTCCATAATGATCCTAGAATTATAAGATACGATCTCATTCATAAAAAAAAGTTGACTAGCAAAAAAAATATTCCCCGTTAGATCGAGAGACAGTAAAAGACCTAGGACCTTAAGAGGCTTAGAAAGCTTTTATTTAGGCTCAGATAAGGAGGCTGCTATACAGCTTTCCTTAGAAACGAAACTGGAAACAATACTGTCAAACTCCACAGACATGAGATCCGACAAGGCACACTTTATATGATGCTTTAGTGTCAATGGTTTTTCTCTCGTCATGAAGACGCAAAGGGGAAGACTTTTCAAACATACTGGTTTAGTGACTCTGTGATTCTCGATTCGAACCAAACAGGCCCCGGACGATCTCCAAATAGACCAGCACTGAGTCTCGAGTGGAAGGACCAATCCTGTGTTAAGGAATCACCTGTATATCATCATCCAAACTTTCCCCTAAACATCTCTTCGGAAAACACAATGAGTCTCCCCTCTCTCCCCCCTCAAAAAAAAAAAAAGAGGAGGAGGAGGAGAAAATGGAGTTGGATCTCTTCTATATGGTAATGACTAAGAGACTCTCAGGAATCTCACGGGTGGAATGGTTTCATTTGCATTCTTTGTCTCTTGCGTCTGGTGGGGCGTTTGACCCACTTCGGCGCGGCTACCTGTACAGTCATGCGAACCTGGACACCACTGGGCTAGAGTCAGTCTGAAAAATCACCTTCACAAGGATCTCCACCAGAGGATGAAGACACAATCTGAGTTTTAAATATTCCCGTCTGTGGTCACGGCAATGAAATCCTGCTGCCTCTAAATCAACAATGGGTGGAAAACAAAAAAATGATTCAGTAGAGGCGAGTCAGTTCTTTGTGGGAAAGGATATACTTAATGGTTCACTACAACTGACAGGACCCAATATTGAAGTGATGTTCCCACCCTCATTCCTGGTACACAATAATTCTCGACCACGACTTGAAGATCTCCCCAATTATTACAAACTTCAAGGAGGAAGAACCCTTTGCAAGAAGAAACCCAACCGCTAGGAGTAAGAATAGGATCAGTGGTGTCACGAAGAAGAACAGAACTGCACGAGTCTATCTGCATTAAGCACCGAAATGACTGGGGTGTTACCCATGAACAGATGGACTCCTGCGATGAACGGTGGCACCCACCAGGGGGTCGAACGAGATCGTCCAAAACCTTCATCTGGTCGACAGGATCCTCCAGTTGCATCTGGATGAGCAAGGGTCTTGAAATCCCTAGCCACGAAATGCGGTGGTTGTGGAAGACCAAGTTGAAAATACCTCTGTTTATACGAATATACCTGACGCATCCTTCTTTCGACTCTGCTACTATATGAAAGTCATGTAGATATGTTATTGACCCTACCATTTGAGTGACGTCGGCTCTGTTAAGAGGGCCACAATAAACAGTATAAAAAGTCTCTGTTTCTATAGTCGGCAAGCATCTCTTCGGATTGCCACAATTCCTTATGGACTTGGAAAGCCAAGAATCTTATCATCTCTGGATTAATCGGAATGAACCAGTACGCGTCCTTCATTCCAGAGGTCCACTATCTCCCGGAATTATATTGCGACCAACATTCCACTACGGTCATGTGAAAGCTTCGTTGTCGTTTAATTTGCTTGCTTGTAGCAGGATAATAATAAAAAAAACAAAAGAGGAAGAACATTTGTAAAAGTCGAGTCCCTTGGTTGGTTCAATCGCATGTTTTATTCTTTTTCGCTGTTCCTATAACAGAGTCTTTGAAAACTTTTCTTGACAAGTTTGATTAAACCATTCATTCACAGAGGGATGAACTTCCTTGCTTTTCGTGTAGAGGTCAGATGGCACCTTTTGGTAGACTTCTAATACATGTGCTGAAAAACAAAAAATGTATTCACGTCAACCACTTATCTAGTCATTATTCTCATGTTAGCCTATCTGATAACAACAGAAAGTCCGCAAAAACTTCTTAAAACTTACTAGAATCAAGACTTTCTTTGTCAGCTTGTGGACTCCGTTAGTAACTGCATGGAACTTGGTACTTCCAAAAGCTACCAAAAGAGAGTGTCGAAAATACACTCATACCACCTTAGGGTTCCTGTGTCATCATTACCCGAGAATTCTTGATATAAACGAAGACTAGAACGTTTCTCCTCCAGTGAGAAAGGCTGGTCTGCAGGCAAAGAAAAACTATATAGTCTCCTTCTGAAGCTATCGCGACTTCTTTAAAATTCCAAATATCACCCATAAAAACGAATGGGACCGACTGTTTAATTCCTAGATACGCCTGTTTCTAGTCGAGTTTCTTCTCGTCTCATAGTTCTGGTTGGGGGATGATAATATCCCCAAGACAGAGCAGACCAAGTGTTCTGTGGATGTCCATCTTCAGCAAGCACATCCGGGCAGATGCTCCTTTCCATGTAATAACATCCAGAACAACAAATAAAGCCTCTAGGTCGAAAAACCCACAATCCAGACTCGATCTGGTTTCCAGAAGCTATGGCGTTCAAAACTAAAGTATGCTCATTTTATGGTAAGGTTACATGCCCTAGAAGGCCAGCGTGTTGGCAATGTCCTCTGGGTAGAACACTCCCTGGAGCAATGAGTTGAGCTCAGGTTGGTGAAGCCTGTCACATCTGTGGTACTTAACCCCAGCCGAAGTTGTGACCTATTTCTATACTAACCTGAGGAGGAATGAACAAGGGTGGACTAAGTGTCGTTGCCTCGTACTAGGGACTGAACTCGGGCCAGCGAACTAGGTGTCTTTAACGCTAGTAAGCACACGAATGAATCGCTAAGCTAATCATGATCCAACATGCTCTTGGCTAGACTTAAAAGCCTTCCTCTCTACCCTCGGAAAATTAGAAGAGACAACCTAAGAACAACTGACTGGGCAGAAACTGGAGCCTCCCTCACCAGGATACCTGAATGTGAAGGCCCAGCTGGGTTATAAAACAGGGGAGAAGGCCATGATATAATTGGGGTGTCTTCCACAGAAGACCTAGACTACATGAAACCAAGTTCCTGCATCGAATTACGAACCTACGTACCATGAGAGGGGTATTCTTCCTCTCTTCTTTCCATGTGTGGAAAATCCTTACATGATTCGCCATACTCTTACAAAGGAGAAGCTGTAGTGAAAGATGCATATCGGGCAGCATACTCACTGATAATAGAGCCGCCAACACCTCCGCCAAAGAAATCACTAGAGGCAAGACGTGTTAGACAGAAGTGCAACTGCTGTGGGAGTGACACTTGGAAAATGAGTTTTGCCGAAATTGGAACTTAGTCATGAGATATACCAACATCATCAGCAGACGATGAAGAGAAGCTGAACCTTTGTTAAAGAGTCAAAAAGAGAGTAAATAAACCTCAAAATGATGTGGAGGTACGACATGCACGAAACCGTGAGAGCAGATGGAATTCGTACGCGGCTACCGTCACCAAACCCACAGAATGCTATCTGGTGTAAAGTCCTGTACGAAAAAAAAAAAGAAGGTTAAGTCAAGGTCCCGTATAAGTTAAAGAGGACTAAAACGAATTGACAGCGCAACCTTAAGCTATCCGGATGTGCACTTAGATCCCATACAACTCACACCTCCAACGTTCCATTTGGGTACCCAAGGCTCCTCCCAGAGCGATTAAAGGAGGAAAGAAGGACTTTAACTCTAGAGTCCCATCTAAACTTGTGCCTAGACATTTAAGGTTTGTTTGGGTCCTACAGGGTCTAAGAGGCCTCATGGACCTTCAGTGAAAAACAAGGATATGTATTCTTAAAGTTCCACGTCTTGATTAAATGATACGCTTCAGCCTAGCTCAAACGAAAGCTAAGGTTTCATCTCATACCAGAACATATGTCGAGTGAACACACCGGAAACGGCAAATACATCGAGCGAGATTACCGGAGTGTGTCGAATGGTGGACAGTTCGTGAAGAAATAAATCTCTCGGGTGGGTAGACTGATCACACCATCATCATTTACCCTTGTGTATCATTAGTACATCAGTAAAGGCCTGAGGACCTGAGGGCATGCAGTCTGTCGTCGCCTCCCCTACCAACGACCCAGAGATGCAAGATGAACTCGACCATCATCCAAACTTAACGTAGACCACTGCACTTAAAGACCTTCCGTTAGCTCAGCAAACGCAGACAAGCACACACGCAAGGGGACTCTCAAAGAAACACACAACTCTAAAGAGAAATACAATCTATCTAAAACTCGAGTCATGAAAATAAAGAAAAAAAATATAGATCCAACACTTCTAATGTACAAAAGCAAAGCCAGCCCCCGCCCCCAACCATGTGAAAACACCCAACTGACGAAAGGAATGGAGCACAAATCCGCATTGCAGAAGCATGAACAAGTAAGGGCGGGAGATGTTACTTTACCACGGAGCAAGTGTCGCATAGACTCGGGTGTGGTGATGTGTGTGTGTGTGTGTGTGTGTGTGTGTGTGTGTGTGTGTGTGTGTGTGTGTGTGTGTGTGTGTCATGGTGAACTCTAAATACCACGTATCATGATACTGAAGTCTCCCCCCTCCACAGGTGTGGCCAGCAGGTGTATGGAGAGAGCTGCAGGAACACCTGCGTATAATAATTGCCAGGTGTCACAATCGTTTTCCACCGTTCACACATAAGTGTATATCGGGTATCGAGTGTGAAGCCGATCCCTGTGATGATAGCTACAATGTGTGACTGTCTGTGTGTGTGTAACATCCTAGGAACAAAGCGTTACCTGTGTGTGTCGTTCATATGTATCATGTGTGACGTGGTGTAAGTAGAATTGGTATCTATGTCTACATCATTAAGATCAGTAAGTCAGGTGTGTAACCAGTTGTGTTTAGGGACATGATATGCAAGAGTTTAGATAGTGTGTATGGTTGACATGGGACTCTAATTAGAACGTCTGGGTGATCGGGATTGGCACTAACGACGGAGAAAGTTTACTAACCATCACAAGATGACGAGAACTCGTGTGTGTGTGTGTGTGTGTGTGTGTGTCCAGCGGTGTGTCAGGAGGAGGAGGAGGAGGAGGAGGAGGAGGAGGAGAAGCCACCACTGACCACACCCCGAACTCCATCACGAACTATTGCCTTACCTTCCACCCAGCTGTGGAAGGGAGTGAGGGAAGGAGGGAGGGAGAGTGACCGACCACCTTCAGTGACGCAGCTCCCACGAACACCAAAATCCGCTATATGAACAACACGTCCACTGCTAAAACTTCACTGCAGGACGAATGCCACCCAAACCTCCATCGCGCCAGACAAAAGACGTTCGACCCGAGTACGGCAAAACTAAAATATTGCCAAAGTGTCAATTTCGTTGTCTAATACATCTTTCGACCAGCAAATTACGCCGAGGGTAAATTGCATAAACATTCCAATGAATTCTATTTCTAAAAACAAAGAAAAATTGACCAGCAAATTATGCCGAGTGTAGATGCTAAACCTTCAACTAAATTCTATTTCTAAAAACAAACAACTAAATTCCATTTCTAAAAACAAACAACTAAATTCTATTTCTAAAAACAAACAAAAACTGACCAGCAAATTTATGCCGAATGTAGATGCTAAACCTTCAACAAAATTCTATTTCTATAAACAAACAAAAATTGACCAACTCCTTTTTGTCAGAGATGCGGAGAGACTCACATAAACTTAATTGGTAGCGCCTGTCCTTCAGGAGTTAAGGCGTAATAAAACCCAGGATGACAGGGACACTCAACCTCATTTATCTTTCTTAATGAAAGAAGAAAAAAAAAAGAGAGAGAGAGAGAGAAAAAAAAAGAAATAG